>NW_024506993.1:424427-570718 GCF_017590055.1 Onychostruthus taczanowskii | reverse complement strand
CTGAGGGGCGGCGGGCAGAGGCGGGTCCCGGCCCGGCCCCTCGGGGCCCGCCCGCGGCCTCTGGCCCCGCAGCCGGAGCCGCCTCAGCATCTTCCCCGCGCCCTGCCCGGAGCGCGGCCGTTCGCGCACACACCGGCAGCCCCGCAGCCCCGGTTCCCCGCAGCCCCTTTCGGGCAGCTCGGGTTCCCCGCAGCCCCGCTCCCCCGGGCAGCCCCGGTTCTCTTCAGCCCCTCTCCTCCGGGCAGCCCCGTTCCCCCGGGCAGCCCCGGTTCCCCGCAGCCCCTCTCCTCTCGGGCAGCCCCGGTTCTCTTCAGCCCCTCTCCTCTCGGGCAGCCCCGGTTCCCCGCAGCCCCTCTCCTCCGGGCAGCCCCGGTTCTCTTCAGCCCCTCTCCTCCGGGCAACCCCGGTTCCCCGCAGCCCCTTTCGAGCAGTCCCGGTTCCCCGCAGCCCCTCTCCTCTCGGGCAGCCCCGGTTGCCCGCAGCCCCTCTCCTCTCGGGCAGCCCCGGTTCCCCGCAGCCCCTCTCCTCCGGGCAGCCCCGGTTCTCTTCAGCCCCTCTCCTCTCGGGCAGCCCCGGTTCCCCGCAGCCCCTCTCCTCCGGGCAGCCCCGGTTCTCTTCAGCCCCTCTCCTCTCGGGCAGCCCCGGTTCCCCGCAGCCCCTCTCCTCCGGGCAGCCCCGGTTCTCTTCAGCCCCTCTCCTCTCGGGCAGCCCCGGTTGCCCGCAGCCCCTCTCCTCTCGGGCAGCCCCGGTTCCCCGCAGCCCCTCTCCTCCGGGCAGCCCCGGTTCTCCGGGCAGCCCCTCTCCTCCGGGCAGCCCCGGTTCCCCGCAGCCCCGTTCCCCCCGGGCAGCCCCGGTTCTCCGGGCAGCCCCTCTCCTCTCGGGCAGCCCCGGTTCTCTTCAGCCCCTCTCCTCCGGGCAGCCCCGGTTCCCCGCAGCCCCGCTCCTCTCGGGGTTCCCGGAGCGGTGCCGCGAGGGGGAGCGCGGAGCGCGGTGCTGGGCGGGGGCCAGCGCCCCGGTAGCCCGAAGCCGCCGGTGTCGCGGCTCGGGGCACGCACCGGGCTCAGCCCCAGCCCTGCCCTGCCGGAGCTGCCGGGACGCCAGGGAAGGGCCCCCCGTAAATGCCAGGCCGGCCTCGTCCCAGGAGCAGGCTCAGGCGTTGGTCACTCGGTGATTAACACACCCACCAAGATTCCTGTTCTTTCAGGAGGAAGATTTCAGAGTATTATTTCTATAAAAGAAGGAGCAGTACTATGAGTGACACCATTTGTCACCAGCTCATCAGCACAGCTCAATGGTTGTCCCCATTTTCAGGCTCCCTACAAGGGATCCAGAACCTGGAAGTGCAGGTGGGATGCTGAGAAGAGCACGGAACCTTCCCAGTCCAGCAGCCCTGAAGGCCCCCAGCATCACCACCCTTTGCTCCCCACTTCCAACTCACATCTCAAACTCCCCTCAGCCCAGCCTTAGGCCCTGAACAAACATCCCTGCAGCTATTTTTAAAGATTTTTGGGAAGTTTTAGCTCCACGCAAGATGAAGAAATGTTAAATACTTTGGCACGTTGTTCCCTCTAGGGTTCACGTTCTTCCTCGCTCAGGCAATAAAACTTCTGTGGGAATTGCTGCAGAGTGCAGCTCACCACGTGAAATGCTTTCTTTACCGTCCTGCTGTTTGGGGAGAGCTCTCAGGAGGAGGTGACTGCGGGTAGAGGCAAGGGAAGGTTTGCCCTTGGCTTCTGCTCAGTTCCCTGGGGACTCAGGTGTGGCGGCAGCACCCGTGAGATGGTGCCTGAGGTGAGGCAGAGCAGCCACTGCTCCTCTCTGCCTTGGATGAGGTGTCACCCACAGACCCAGCTCCCTTCCAGAACAGACCTGAACTGCTGGAAGGAGCCCAGTGCCCCTGTGCAGCCTGTGCCAGGACTGACCCTGCTTGTCCCCGTGCCAGTGCCACACTGCTCCCAGGGCCACGTGCTCTGACAGGCTCTGCCCTGACTTGGCGTGCAGGAGCAGCCCAGTGAGGGCTGCACACCCGGGGCCTGAAACATGGGCATGGATCAGGATAACATCCAGCTCTGCTGCCCTTCCCCAGGTGATCCCAGCAGGGCTGGGCATTGCCTCCCCAACAGCCAGAGATGCTCAGTCCTTTTTCAGGCAAAGCTGCAGCTGCTCCACCACTAAAACTCAAACACACATGATTTTGAAGCAAAGAATCCTGTGAGAATCAAAGGGTTTTCTGAGTCATCCCCTACTTCTTCCAGCTTTAAATGTTCAGGGATGCCATAGAGCTGGAAACATTTTTATTTTAAAAATACATGCTTTGGGATAATCAAAAGCACAAACACTAAATAAAGCTAAATTTAATTGCAGTTTGGTTTACTGCTGGATCTGAAATAGCTGTTTTTCCAATAGCTATCTGGAATCACAACTTTATGGTCCCCAGGACAGAAGAGGTCTGGCAAAACGTCAAGGCCAGGCCACAGCTCTGCAGATGGAGCTGCAGCCGCCCATGAACTCGTGCATGGCCGCAGCCCACAGCAGGCACTGCAGGCTGGAGAGCCAGGATATGGTACCTGGCTGCTCCTGCATGGGAATTTCTTCACCCTAGAATTTTTTCCTAGCCCTCACCTCCTGCACTCAGCCTGCAGGAAGCCTAGCTCTGGTAAATCTACTAAAACCACAGAGAAGAGCAGTGCCATGGACACATCTCCAGGGAAAAGGCATACCTGTGCTTCAACACAGAGCTGATGAATGCAGGCTGTTAAATCAGGCTTGGGAACATACTAAGGGCACAGTCAGTTACAACTTTACTGTGTCTCTCTTAAATGTGCACATGAGTAAATTCTTAAGTCTGATATCGAATTCCTCCATGGCTCACCAGCTGGTGTGCTGATTTCCACAAAAACACACAATCAATATTGCAATCTGCACCAAAGGAAACAAGGATTTGCAGACAAAGCATGGAAATATCAGCAATGCACAGAATTGTTTGGCCCCAAACCCACACACCAAATTCCTTGTGTTACTGAGTTCACTGCTCAGGGGCAACATAAGCCAGCCCAGACCTGTGTGACAGTTCCACTCCTGGGTAATGCTGTGTCATCCATCACATCCCCTCCTGCACCATCCTCTGGCCGTGGTATTTCTTTTTGTTAGCTGAAAACAACAACGACAGCAAAAAAACCCAGCCAAAAACCTATTCCTCAGATTGATCACAGTTTAAAAAAATCAAAAAAAACCAAAACAAAAATAATAAAAAAAAAAAATACAGAAAAAAAAAAACAAAAAAAAAAAAAAAAAAAAGAACACACACACAGAAAAAGCCCTGCAGCCCATGGTCAGTCCCAGAATTTCTGGCCCAGCACACTACCTGGCTGTCAGACTTGTGCCATGGCTGGGGAAGGTTTTGGAAACTGAGTCATCAGAGCATTACTGGGAGGGGAGAAGGAGCCAGAGAAGCTGACCTGTGTATGCAGACCAATGGAGAAGGGAGGATCTACTTGGATGCTGCAGTCTTGAGTTCTATAAAGCATTGACAGCAGAAAGAGAATTTACACGAGTTCATGCACATATTGAGATAATTTCTTCTTTTCTCTTTCCCAGTGTGAAGAGAAAAGAAGTGTGGGACTACACTAAACTTACTCAGTGTTAGAGAACCCTTCACATCATGTCCCTAAAAGGTTTATGGGATTCAAACCATTTCCTCTGGATCCCCAACGCACTGAAATCCACCAGCCTCTGCTCCCACGGCCTCCAGCCCACACCAGCACTGGAGCCTCAGCTTTGGGAGCTAAATCCTGGAAAAAGAGCCTGAAGCTCCTGGCATTAAGCCAGCACACATTTCCATCCCCACAATCCCTGGCACTCCACGTGAAACCCGCAGAGGCTCCGCAGACACATCCCAGAGCACACTGAGATGCCACCTCCTGCCCCAGGGCGAGCCCTGGCACACAGCAGCAGGGCTCTGATCAAATCAACCAGCCTAAACCCACTTAGAGCAGAGCAGGCCATGGATCCTGCTGATCCAGGCTGATCCTGGCACCCAGACAGTCCCAGCAGGCTGGGCAGAGCCTCGCAGGTGGATGCAGTCTGTGGATTCTGGGGAACCCCCCACTCCCATCTGCCCTGCACCCCAAGGCCAGCAAAGGGGGGCAGAGGCTCTCCCCAGGCACCTCCCTGAGCAGCCAGCTCTGCCCAGGGCTCCCAAGGACGCTGTTTGTGCTAAAATGTTCCTTGCTTCATCCCATTATGGCCTCAAAGCCCATAAAACCAATGGAGCCTGCCCAGGCCTGGGAGTAACAAGTTGGGATAATAAAGCTGAAATATGTATCCGTGTGGTTTTTAACAAGAGGCTTCAGGTTCAAGCTGTTGGGAGATAATAAAATCATTTTACTACTTTTGGGGGGGATTCCTACATTTGTGTGTAACTTCAAGCTGTTCATTGCAGTGCTTGAACTCCCACTCACCATCACGAGGGAATGACAAGCAAAGTGAGACCCAGAGCCCCGTGGGATCCACCTGCAGCAGTGACAGGGGACCTGCACGCCCAGTGTCACACCGAGTGTCACCTCCTGGGATCTGGGACAGTAACCAAACCTTCCCAGAGCCAGAGGTATGCATCACCCAGGCAATGCCAGGCACAGCCCTGCCTGCAGCCCTGCACGCACTGATGCTTCTGTCCACTAAAGTGAGGCACTTTTCTCTTTGAACAAAATATAAATAGCAAGATCTATATGAGATTTTGTTAGGTAAAGAAGAGCCAGAACAAAACCAGAATATAGTCTGGTTTAATATATTCATATGCAAATTCTACATTTATTTGCACATGTAAAGGAAAGTGAGTCACTTTTGGTGCTCATCACTACAACAATCTTAGCCAAGTGCTATGAAGGAGGCTGCAATCCCAGGATAATCCAGCAGATATGTGTGAGTATCTCAGCAGGTGTGTCTGGGAATGCCCACAAAGGTGAGGGTGCTTCCACACAGCCCCCATTTCCCTCCCACCAAACACCTGCAATGAAAGCCCCAGTCCAGGCTCCAGGAATGCCTCTGTAGGGCCAAGTAATTAACCAGAGCACTGAGCTTTCACTACAAAAATGAAGTCCAGCCACATTTATACAAACTTTTCTGCCTCACTAATTACTTCCCATTTGCAGTAATGTGTTTACCTTCTTCCTGAAGCTGGTAATTCATGCTCTTCTTTATTTAGTTCCAGATGGTTGTTTCAGAGCCAACTCACCAGTTTGTCCAAATCATTTTGAATTCAGGCCCTCTGGCTCTTTCAGTGCCAGGTGGGACAGAACCATGATTATTCTCTCCTCTGGGCAGCAGATCCTGGCGTTGGGTTTGCCCAGCAGGTAACTGTGATTCATCTTCAATTCCTCTGTTTGTGTGAGGTGTTCCAATTCCAGAATATCTGTTCTTCTACCAAAACAGACCCACCTCCAACCAAAAGGTTTTTTATTTTTAACTCCAGCCAGCAAACACAGCACCCTTGGAGAAGTGGCCTTGACCCTGACCCCTGCCTGTCCCCAGCAGCCACAGGTTGCCCCCGGGGTGCTCAGCCCACCGCCCGTGCCCTGAGCTCACACTGCCCGGTGCTGGCTGGGTGGGAATCCCTCCAGGCCAGGGCAGAGCCAGCCTGGGACAGCTCCCCATGTGCCAGCAGCTGTGGGACAGCTGTGTGCCAGCTGTGTGCCAGCTCCCCATGTGCCAGCAGCTGTGGGACAGCTGTGTGCCAGCTCCCCGTGTGCCAGCTCACTCACGACCTCGAGGGCAAGTCTGGAAACAGCAGCACCTGCTCTGAGCAGGCAGAAGCAGGCAGCACAGCCTGGCAAAGGGCATCCCTGCCTGCCACATCCACAGAAGCTCCCTGCCGAGCCGAGAGCCAGGCCATGCCCGTGCCCCAAAGTGCAGTTTTAGCCCAGCTGCTCCCTGCACAGGGCTCCTGGGGAGGGAGGCAGCAGTGCCCATGCCCAGCAGGGTTTCTCTGCTCCTGCCTCTCCCCCTTCCAGCCCTGCTGCCTTTCTCACGGCTCCTGCCGGGCTGGGGGAACAGGACATTTCTACTTTTTGATTATTTTGTTTCCACTTTCGCCCTTCTGCCCCGGCCTGAGGGACTGCTCCGTGACCAAGTTCATTTCCTGCTGAATGGATTCCCTGCCCAAAGCAGCCCTTCCCAAAGCTTTCCAGGGGCAGCCCGGCCCGGCACCACCCTGGCTGCCAGGTTCAGTCCCCAGGAGCTTCTGCCCTACTCCCAGTTCTCCAGGGAGCCATCAGGAATCTGCCCCGGATCCCCTCTGGGAACGGACCCGCAGCAGGGGGGATGGAGGGTCCCCAGGACCCCCAGCAGGGTGACACACAGAGGGTCCCTGGGACTCACAGCCCTGCCCTGCCAAGCCCAGCACCAGGCACTGGCTGCAGGGGATGTGACAAACATCATCAGAGTCAGTGAGAAGTGTCGGGAGGATGCAGTAACTTTGTGATTACTCACCCAAAGAACACAGTGGTGGGGTTTGTCCCCCGATGGGGCCATGCCCTGTCCCACATCACCCTGTCCATCATCCCTGTCAGCGCCAGCTCGGCTCCTCTGGCCGTGACCTGTGTCCCCAGCCTGGCTGCTCAGTCCCCAACTGTCCCACTTGGCCCTTGGCTCAGTGACGGAGGAGCAGCGCTGCCCAGGGGAGCAGGGACAGGACAGCGTGGGGAGGACACTGTGTTTCCTTCCCTGCTGTTTTTTCCCTTATGTTATGCAGTTCCTGTGACTCTTGGGTCGGTGAGATGTGCAGCAGCATCGTTTATGGCACCCGGGGGATCAGCAGCCACTCCTGGCAAAGGCAGGACCTGGCAGCAGGCTGGCACTGCTGGGGCAGGAGAGACAGGGTCCTGCCAGGCACCCACTCCACCAGGGTGGGGATGAGGCAGCAGACCACCAAATCCATGCTTTTTCCTAAGCCTCCATCCACACTGCCCAGCGTGTCACTCCATGCAGCCTCCCTGCACCTTGGCCTCCGTGCCTCACGGCCACACACCCACCCACGTTTGTCAGCTCCACAAGTGGCACCAACCCACAGCCCCGTCCAAAGGAGGGCAAAAGCTCCAGCTCAGGCAAAGGTCACCAGTTTGGAGTGTAAATGGTGATGACAACAATAAGTGATACAAAAACCCCAATCTTCACGGGCTGTCAGCAAACCAGTCTGATCATGCCCGTACTCAACGTGGCAGCTGCTCTCTGCCTTCTCCTGCCCCGTGGAATTGCCACAGCTCCCGTGGCTCCTCAGCTCATTTCCAGTGGAAATGCCAGCACTGCAGCCAGGCAGGCACTGGTCCCCACACCAGGGCCCTCCCCCAAACAGCAGCAGCTGCTCTGCCTGGAGAAAGCTCTTTATGATACTCATCTCCAGTGTTATTACCATTCACTGGCCAACTGCAACCAATTCCAATGCCTGAGGTGAGCTGCTGTGACAAAAAGGCAGCCCTAAAGCAGACATCAATAATTACTGTCTTTCAAAAGGTTTCATTTAGTAAAAAAAGTACCAAATCAACACAACCAGATTTCTGCTTTGCATCTCTCCACCTCACACACTTATGACAGTTTATATCTGCCATGATTTAGCCTGTTCCAGACACAAATATTCCCGGGAACCATGGCTTGAGGAGGATTATTTCTGAATCCCAGCTTCACTCTGAAGTCAAGACACAATAACCCTCAATCTTACCCAGACTTTGTGTCTTCTTTGCCAAGCTCCCACTGACAGGCTCTGACCAAAACTTCAGGGCTCAGCAAAAGCACCTGAAGAATTTTCATATTTTGCTTACAAGCTTTATTTTTCAAAGCCCTCCCTGATGTTCAGATTGCTTGCATTTCCTTCATTTTCTTGCACCACAGAATCCCACCACCTCCTCAGGAAGATCAGACTTTTCAATGTAACTATTTGCTTGAAAGCTAAAATACTTCATGTCCAACAACCTTCCCACCTCCTTCCAGTTTCAGGACTTCAAACTGAAATAATGACACGTAATACTGAGTAAGTTTACACAGACATATATAAAAAAGCCTGTTAGTGTAGGGCAGAATCTCCCTCCCTCCCCACCAGTCCCTGCCCACCCCCAAACAAAGCACCGTCCTGCAGCTGCTCCAGGAGGGCAGAAGAGGCTGGCACAGGATGCCAGCAGAACAGTGGCAGCACACAGCCCAGGTGCTGCACCAGCGAGGGAACTCGGGCACAGGAGCCAGGCCAGGCTCCTGCAGGGCTCTGGCACTCTGTGCCCAGCCTCAACCACCTACAGCCCACCAGCCTGGAATGGCAGTGATGTGAAAATGCAGCATTTTACTCAGTGCCCAGGGACCCGGAGAACGGGCAGAAGCCAGGAGGTGATTCCCAGGCTGGGCTGGGCGTTCCTGCAGCACTAGCTCCTCTTCCTCTTGCCCTGGGGCATGGTCCCGCTGTCCCCGGGGATGCGCCGCAGCTTCCTCTTGTTCCCTGTCAGAGCCACCACGGAGCTGCTGCTGGGGAAAGAACACAAGGGTGGCAGGGTCTGCAAGGCCCCAAGCACAGCACACACCGAGGCCGTGCAGAAGCACCGTGAGCAGCACACAGAGGCTGCACACGTACGTGTTACAGGTGAATCAGGGCATGGTTTGGGCTGGAAGGGACCTTAAAGATCATCTCATTCCACCCTGCCATGGGCAGGACACCTTCCACTATCCCAGGGTGCTCCAAGCCCTGCCCAACCTGGCCCTGGGCACTTCCAAGGATGGGGACACAAATATTTCTCTGCCTTCTCATTTGAGGAAGGTGACAGCACCATGAATCATCCCATAGCCCCAGAGCCCACAGGAACAGGGTCATCACAATGCCTCTCCTTCTGTCCCCAGAGACCAGTTTGGAACCCAAGGAAAAGCAGCAACCCCCCAGACTCCTTGTCCATAACTGAGGACAACCCCTGGCACTGACAAATCCATAAAGATGCTCTATCAGAAAAAGCAGTTTGGGGCACAGCCCCTGGAAGCAGGATGAGAGGTTGGTCAGGGTTAGCCCAAAAGGAGGGCTTGGGGCCTGCAGCCTTGCCAGGCACTCTCCTCATTTATGGACAAAGTATTTTCCACAGAAAACTCAACAACTGTTTTATTTTTAGTCACGGTTAATTTTAAAGAAAAAAATCTTAAACTGGCTGTATGTAAATGAAGCAGCTGATTTCTGTCACTCAGCCTCGAAGCTTAAAATTCCACATAGTGTTGACATGAAAGATGCCACTAATCTGTCAACAGCTTTTGCTAATTAAACATTCCTTTTAAGTGCACTCTGTTTTATGCCATCTGCTAGGCTGAATCCATCCTGCAGAGACTATTCATTTGTCTTAAACTGGGAATTCACAACTGAAAATAACAACGGGCAGCTCTGAGATGCTCAGGTCCACATCTGCTGACTGACACACTGAAGACACAGCAGGAACAAGCAGTGTTTCAGAGCTGCACCACGATGGAAAAGGCTCTCCTGCATGAGGGACCCTCAGCCACACCAGGGAGATCTGTGTGAAGCCCAGCAGTCAGATCCAGCTTGGTGGTGGGACTGAACAAACGTTCCCAGAGCACGGAGGGGCCTCGCAGACCCACGGGCCTCTCCAGCCCCTTCACGTGGCTTTTCACAGGGGAAACAGAAACATGATTCAGAGACTTGCAGACACTGAGACTTTAACAACCAAGAAGTGCTCTTCTAATCTCAGACAGAAGTAAATCAAAACAGATGCTCAATTCCAGCGTGTTCAACTTATCAGCCTCACCTACAGCTCTGTCAACAATGGAATTCTCAAATGCAATAGAGATCAGATTTAATTTTCCATAGCAAAGCAAATATATAGTTATATATCCCTTAGAATAAAGATACTCAGTTGGGCATCTGTGGATTCTTGGAGTACCCAGGTGTCATTTTTCAAGGATCCACATCCACTGACCAAACTGTGCTTCTCAGAACTGTGGGGATTCTTCAAGAATCTGACTTTCCTGAGGCATTTGCTTCTCTAGGATTCCACCAGCTGCAAACTACAGACCTAAACCCATCCCAAGGACTCTTGGATATTCTACTCACCTGTCAGAGGACGGTGAACACATCTCAGACCTTTCCATATCTGTCAGAATGTCTGAACTGGTGCTGAAGGGGGAAATAAAACAGATGGAAATTGTTTCAGCAACACCTACAGCAACGCAGGGCTCCCCTCAGCAATGGCAGCAGAACCCCTGGATGAGACCAACCCCTCCAGTACCAACAGCAATGGGAAATAACACCAACCTACAGCACAGTCCAGAAGCTTCTGTCTCACTTCATTTTCAGTTATCCCTGGGGTCTCATTATCATTATTTAACACACAAGACAGTTCCATGTTTATGTCTGTTAGGTGGTAACTACACCACCTCTGTACTCTCAGGCACCAGAAAGTTTCTCTGGAGAGGATCTGCAAGACATCTTGGGGGGTAACGTGTATGTTCTTTTTTTTAAAGTCTCTCTTAAATAAATCAATGTGACATAAAATTTCTGTAAGACAGCAGGATTTTTTCAACCTTTGCCATTTTGTCTCCCCTGTGAAGTGAGAGTCCTCAGCTGTTACTGTGGCGATAACTACAGAACCAACAGGAATTTGGCTGGACAACACCAGGTTAGAGAACCTCCAACACACACACACATTCAGTCAAATAGATAAAAAGGAAAAAGATACCAAAAATGGATGGGAAACGTTTTGAAAGTCAACATTGTTTTTACTCTCAGAATTAGCAGCCCATCAAAAGCTCATTTTCGGTGCACGAAGTGGATGCCCAGGGAATGAGCTATCATCATATTTCCAAACCCCACTCCGATGTTCCAGTTGCATTTTAAAAAAGAACTGGGGAGGACACGGGGCTATTTGTGTGCTTTTAGTCCCCTAAAATAGAAAAAGAACAGGTTTGAGGCCTGAACATGATGTACTTCCCTGCCTTGAAAACTGCAGCATTTATCACCCGCCGCGTTTGTCACCGCAAAACAATAAAACTGAAAAAGCCTGGCTAACGTTCAAACCAGTAATGTGTGTTCAGAATTCACATGTGGAATCCATGGTCTAGGCCCACCAAACTTTTTTAAAACCAAGTACAAAATGTCCTGGAGCGAGTTCCACCTTTGGCCTACACACGGAGCCACGAACGCGCCCTTGAGCCACAGGCACCGCTCCCCAGAGACCCCAATTAACTCCTACGCCCTAATTGCAGTGAGAGACCGAGGAGCTGCAGTAGCTGTGCAAAGCAGGGTTCTGAACTTCCCGCTGGAGCTAACAGCCCTTTGTTTCAGGATCTGTTCCAGCATCCCACTGCTCCACGCAGCAGCTCTCTGCACCCTGCCAGGCATCAGCCTTTGGAGCCCAGGTAATCACACACCTTTCTGCCACATGCCAGGGGACAAAAGGCATTGAAAATTTAAAAAAAAATCCTCAAATATGCCACAGTTGAAAAACAACTATCAAAAACCAGTGTCAACTAAACAAAAGCAATTTTGATCATCAAGTGAATTTGTATTTTAAATTAACTTTTTCTTTCCCTGAAGAAAACTCCGCCCTCTTCTTAGCATCAATGATTAGCCCTTAAACTGAAGATTATGAATTAAATAAGAGGAACAACCACCTTATTCTGAAGGGGTTTTTTCCTACAAATTGTAGCTCACAGAGTTCACAGAATTTACAATTTTTGTTTTGTTCATTCCTCCGATGTTTTCTGCCTTTTCAGTGATTCAGAGGTATCTACCTACATTGCATCCAAGCACAGCAAAGTACCCCTTCAGACTTTATTCAGACTCCAAATTCAAGACAAATTCCCACAACAGGTTTTCTGTCCTTTTCTTAACTAAAGGTCACTAATCTCTCCCACAATTTTACAGACCATTTCCAGATGAGTCAATTTTTACAGCCAAAACGATTAAAGTTCTCCACCTGAACTGCTCAAGATGCAGCCAGCATCCTGTGGCAAGGTGATCCTGCACTTATTCATGCCTCCACGATGGGAAAAATGCAGCTCCAGTGACTCAGGCAATTGTCCCACTCCATATTCCTGCAGGATTGCTTCCCCTGACCCCCTACAGTCAACCAAGAGTCAACTCTTCCTTTCTTGACCCTCAGTTGGGCTTGACTTCCACCACCCCCTGCTTTTTCATTTAAGATAAACACACCACCCTAAAATAGAGATAAAAAAGCTGATGTAAGTGTGAATGACATGTCTTGCTGTAAAACTGAGAGGAGCAAACAGCCCTTTGAACTGGTTTATTTTAAGGCAGATTAAATTCCTCCTCGGCCTTGTGTGAGCAGCCAGCATCCTCCCATCCATCCATCCATCCATCCATCCATCCATCCATCCATCCAATCCATCCATCCATCCATCCATCCATCCATCCATCCATCCATCCATCCATCCATCCATCCATCCATCCATCCATCCATCCATCCATCCATCCATCCATCATCCATCCATCCATCCTCCCACCCCACCGTGTGCTGTGGCCCAGGCTCTGGGCAGGTTTTCCCTCAATGCTGGCACAGCAGATGAGCTCCAGCCCACCTCATTTCACCAATGGCATTTGGAGGTGAATGCCCAGGTCCCAGGAGTGAGGGAAAGCAGCTTTCTCCCTCCTGCAATCCTGTCCCCCTGCAAGGAGCGGGATGAGCTCGCTGCTGGAGCAGCCAGGCACCGTGCCGTGCCCAAGGTGAGCTGTGCAACCAGCACCTTCCACGGCTTTCCAGAACCTTCTCTTCAGACCATGGCTTCATGCTCCTGTCTCTGGAGAGCTCTGCCAGCCTTGGCTTTGCCCACGGAGGGCTCTTGTCTGTAGCAAACCCTGCACAGCCTCCACCATCTTGCTGTTTTCCTTGACTCTCTCCAGGCTTCCTTAGTTTTCCACGGCCCCCTCTGCAGCCCAAGAAGACACCTTTGAGGCTGTGCCTTGGGAAAAGGGAAGGATCTGCTGCACCTTCCTGGACTGCTTCCCTCGGGAGTCTGGCAGCAGAGGGGTGTGGTGGCTGAAGCCCCAGCAGCACTCCCCACCACAGCTCCTGCTTTCAGGGCTCAGAGATGTCCTCAGCCCACGGCTCCTGACCAGGGACTGAGTCCTCCTGGACACAGCCTGTAGGTAAGAGCTGCCACCACACACATCCGAGGCCACCAGCTGCCTCTATCTGACAATCTCCCCAGGACTTGCCACCACGCCTCACAGCTCCTGCCCTTTGTTACAGCTCAAAGTTTTGGGAAGAAAAGGATGAATCAACAGCATAGCAGGAAAGTATCATCATCCTTTCACAATGAGCCCAAAACTCACAGATCAAACACTGTGATGCAAATCGTCTCTGAGCCAAAGCAGGGCAAGATTTATTAAGTAAAAAAGTCCTGAAGATCTATAAAAGGCAATTATTGCACTGATCAACACATTTTCGTACACTTCTCTCATCTGACAGCGATGGCCAGGGCGCAGGACAACGCTGCCTCCAGACTCGGGCTGGGGCAGCTGCCCAGGAACAGCTCACAGCATTTCCAACACTCCAAACCCATGGCACCCATTTCAGAGGGCTGCTGCCACCCAGTGCACTCCCATTTCTACCTCTTCTGTGATGAACTAAAGCCCATACTATGTAAAGCACATAAATCCAAGGATAAATGACCTGCTAAACCCAGAGCTTGGATCCTGATCAATGGCTCCTAAATCACTGCCAAAAAGCCCCATACATTGCAAATGAGGCCCCTTCCTCGGGCATGAACCCCTCCTGGCAGACACTGCAGTCACTCTGGGTATTCCAACAGCACAGGGATTTATACAGGCTGTGGACACAGCACTTTCCCACCAGGATTTCAAAATTCTGACTGTGTTTCAGCATCTCAGACACAGCCAATGCTGGGTTTTGTCTGCTGTTCAGGTCTCACTCTAGCCATCAAGAACCGACACTTGTGTTGAACAGAAAAGAAAAAATAATTTGCTTAAAGAACTGCATATTATCGCCATTATATAAAACACTTATAATGGAATATTTCCTTCACATAGCTCATTAACTGGCTTATCACTGTTCCTCCTAATTTATTTTCTAATTTTCCTATTGTTTAAGCAGTTGCGTAAAATCTGGCTTCAGTCCCAGAGAGTCAAAGAATTCCACGGGACTATTCATATGGAGCACTGCAGTCCTGTGGAAGCCTTGTGCAACTGTGACTTCAGAGCTTTGAAAAATTACCCTTTCAAAGCCATGGCTGTGTTTTGGTGCTTATCTGTAACACCCAGTTTGCTCTCCTGGTGGGATCATCAATCTCTCTAGAGCACAAGCATGTTTGGGGCACTGCTACAACCTCCATGCCTGGCCTGCAGCTTTTCTCCAGCAGGAGTAAAATTCTCATCTTTTCAGTTTTAGCACAGACCTTTGAATAATATCAGTTCATCAGTGATTAGTGTACAATGGATGAATTTCTAATCTTGACCAACTGCTCCCTTAGCAAGTATTGACATGAGACTGAAAAGGGACAAACCTTATGAAGGAGAAAACAGAAGAATCACTGATTTCTTTGCAGCATCCTTTTGCAGAACAAACATTTCGACTCTGACTTGTGAATTGTTCTGCTCTATTCGATATGCTACTCAACATGCTCATTTTGTTTTAATTCATCAATACAACAGCCCTCCATTTAGAAGTGCCCTCCTCACAGGAGCACAGCATGCGGATTTGGAATTCCAAATGTATTTCCAGTTTTGACATTTCAATGTGAAAAACATTTACTCTTGGCAAGGATACCCTCTCGTTATCAGAAAAACACAAGCCTCAGAAAACCCATTACTTGATACAATACCACAATACTACTAAAACCATCAACATCTAAATCATTCTTGTTTGAGTTCTGCTGGCTTTATTTCACTACAATTAACAAAATCCCAGCCCCATGGTAAGACACAGTGATAAGATGTCTTTCTTTCATGCAGCTGGAATGACTACAGAGGTTGTTCCAGCCCCTGGCAGTGCTGCCACAGCCCAGGGCCCTTCTGCACACAGAGCCCAGAGGGAGCAGCAGGCTGGGAGGAAGAGCTGCAGTCCTGGGTGGAGCTGCACAGCCCAGAGCTGGTCCGTGGGCACAGCAGGACCCCACAGGCCTAAGCAGGAGCTGGGCACTGCCACAGCCCTCCTGCCCCTTCACAGCAGCTACCAGGAGACAGACAGTCCAGACCAAGAGCACATTTGACTCTTTTCAGTATGTGTTCCTCTACCTCAGCATTTGGAAAGGGGGAGACTCCCTGCAGCCTCTCTTTATTTCCCCAAGGAAAACACTCCAAAGTGCTCCTCAGCAAGCACAGGCTGGCACCAGGAACAGTGGTCACACAGGAGGGACCCTCCCTCCCCAGCAGGCAGCACCTCAGCTGAGCCCCCATGCATTACTGCTGCTGCTCCCATCTCCCTGTGCTGCAGCTGGATGCAAGGGAGGAGAAGCTGCAGGGTTGATGCCCCAAGGCTGCCTGGCCTCTCCAGCTGCCCCTGCCAGAGTCAGACCAGAGGGTCACCAACCCCTGCAGGTCCCACTGGGAGCTGGAACCTGCTCCAACAGCACACCTGGAAACGAGACACTGCAGCAGGGGCTGTGGCAAGGTGAGCTCTGGGACTGACCCAGGAATGGGCAGGAGAACAGTTCCCTGGTCACAGGGAAGGAAAAACTGCTGCCATCACTTACATCCTGACTAACTGAGAGAAACCTAGTCCAGTGCTCACCTAAAGGCTTCTTACTCACTGAACAGCAAATAAACTGCTTTGCTGCCTTTATCAATTTTCTAGTACCAGCTCAGGCAGAAAGACATAGAGGGGAAAGGCCACAGGAGGGGAAGGGCTTTACTGGTCTAGAAGGCAGGTCTGAAGTCAAACAGAAATGCAGGGATACTCTGAAAGGGCAACAACAACCCTTCCTGCCTCCCCAGAGCTTGCCTGCCAGCAGATTGCTGTTTACTGACAAATATTTACTGTATGCTCCCACTCATGCAAGTAAATGGAAATAGGCAGCAGAGTTTGATCCTGTAAAACAGAGACATTTACTGTTTGATGCTCTCTCATCCCCCCGAGCTCATCTCCCCATTCCAAAGTCTCCCTAGGCTTTCACTCACAGTTCAACATTTCCCTCTGTGGAAAAGAACCCTCATAATGACTTCTAAAAGCTTTGTAAACCAAAATGGCTTTAGGAAAATTGATTTCTGTCAAAATATTTCAATTAGATTGCTCTGTTAATAACCAACAATGATGCCAATCACTACCTTAGCCTTAATATTTGCAGAACAAGGAGGAAGAGGCAGGTACTAGGGGTCTAAGGGGTGGGAAATCAAGAAATGTCACTCCTAGCTCAGCTGGTGACCTTCAGCTACTTTCTCTGATTATCTCCCACTTCTAAAAACACAGGAAACCCTTTTATTCCTGGTAATGCAGACCTGCATTCTCCTCTCAATTCTGTTATCAACAAGATAGCAAGATTAGCTCTCTTGCTTTCAGACACATAGCAAAACCCAATTATTCTGTATTTGTTTTCAATTACTTTTTCACCTTTCCTCCAGGCCCTTACAGCTATACTATTTAAAAGACTGGGGGTGTATCAATTTTGGGACCTCTCTAATAAAGCTTCCAGCAGATGGGAAGGTGAAGCAGTGGCAGGGACTCACCAAACACACTCCTGGTTCCCCAGACGTTCCACTCCCTGTCTCTGTATCCAAAGGAACACTTACACTAGCAATCCCTTACCAAGGCATTATGAAGCATTAAGTGAATTCTACATGAATTCAGCTCCACTCCTGAGGCTGCTGAAGCCCAGGACGGGTGCAGGAGTGTGAGCTGCATGCTGCACTGCTCCCTGGCAGTGCCACTGCCCCTGCACTGGGGCTGTCCCAGCTCAGCCCAGGCAGTGACTGCCCCACTGACCTGCACGTTGAGCCAGACGACAGGGAGAACTCGGGAGAGGCTGACCTCTGCCACCCCCTCAGGCCAGGAGATTCACTGCTTTGGCCATCAGGAATTTCTGACTGGAGTGCTTGGGCCTCTCCAGGGACAACAGCTGTGGGAGCCTCTTCCCCAGGTTCTGCCAAGAGGAAAGACAAGAGGTTAGAATGAATGATAATGCAAAATACTATTGTTTAGGATTCTGCAGCCCAGAGATAAGATTTTAAAGAAAAAATTAAGTTATGAACATTTAAATACCAACATCTCGTTCCCACATACTTATTTTCCAAAATTTTGACAGTTTCAAAGGTTGAATTTCTTTTTGTGTATATTTAAAAAAGGAAACCAACCAACAACTCCCTGAGAACCAGAAATGTTTCACTGTTGAGTTTCAAGCACAAGGAGAGAAATAAAGGGTGAGGATGTGTAACACATCTCGTAAGATGGAACTTTATTTCAGAAATTAGCAAGCACTTAATGAGTGCTGCTGGCTGCTTGTGCTACCATCTCCCTTCAGCCCCTGCATCAGACAGCTTGAGCTTTAAGTTTTACAGACCAAGTTAACAGGCTTATTTTCAGTTGTGATTTACTTCCTTATGCAGCTCACACAAGGTCAATGCACTGACATTTTCATTTAAGAGGAAAAATAATTTCTAGACAACACAACGGCCAAAAATTGAAAACCCTTCTGCTGTTTTCTGTGTCACGTGTTTTGTTCAATGAAAAGATGAACACTTCTCTGAAAAGACACCTTCTGCCCCTCCAAAGGAAAAAAAAGAAACAGGTTAAAAATTCTGGTAGGAAAAGACAGACTGCCCTGATGCCATACCCCCAGATATTTGCAAGTGAGTTACTTAACTAAAAATCACTCAGGACACTAAGCCTCTGCCCCAGCCATGCTCCTCTCAAACCACTGACTTTTCTGCCTCTCCAGCAATGGTTTGGACAGAAATGGCCAAGCAGAACTTTAATTAGAGTGTGCAGGAACTTCACAATCTTTGGATTCAGCTCAGCTTGCCCTTTCTCTCCTGCTAACAGGCATAATTAAATATCAGGGGCATATTTTTGCCTGCTGAAAACAACCAGCAGATCCCAGGGAGTCGCTTGTCCAACTAATGAAACACAACTCTCTGAAATTAGCAGGGTAAAAATAGCAAAGGCCTGTGCAATAACGCAGCCCAGCACAGTTAATATTTATTGAATCAAATTATTTAGCACCAATATATATCAAATCCTTATGGAGCCTTCCCCTTAGACAAAGCACAGCCCCATGTTTAAAAGTTATAAAGACTGGGAAACATATTTCAAGCTTAAAGATGAAAAGCAAGATGACGTAAATCAGGAACAGATGATTAAAATGTCACCACAAACAGAGTGAGGTTAAATTACATCAACCAATAGCACAGGAGAGGCAACTGGAGAGAGGGAGGGGGAAATTAAAATAAACGAACAACAAAGCCCCAGTCAAACCAAAGGTCTGTTTTAATTCTGTACAATTCCACCACTTCCATGAGAACCCAAAGCAAGGGGGTGAGGAATGCAGACAAAGCCTTGGATCTACCAGCTCACCATCAGGCCATTACTGCCTTCCTCCTTTCCATGCTGCAATTCCCAGTTTAACACAAAGGCAATTGCTGTTAACAAGGAACCAAGAGGAAACAGGCTTTAGGCATCTGTAGCCTCCCCTGGAAATCACCTTTCTGCTTTTTCAGTTGTTTATAAACAGTCATCCGAGTGCAGATGTTTTGCATAGAACTCAAAACTGAAATTCCAAGGATTATTGGTAGCTCAGAGAACAAAGTGTAATGGAAATTGTGCAGGTTTGCCAGAAACAAATGAGGTGCTGCCACGTTCTGAACATGATGCAGAATGATACATCTGATTCAAGTTATTTTCTACTTGATCACTCTTTTGGAAAAACTCCATGGTTTTACATCAGCTCTTCCCAGAGCCTGCAGGGCAGCACACACAGAACAGCTCACACAGGAGACAGAAACCCCAAAATCCACAGCAGCCCATCTCTCCCTCCCAGAGATGGAAATCAAGGCTGTGACCCCATGATCCAATAACACATTGCCTCTTCTTCTGCTATAGAAGAGGAACAGCTTAAAATCTTTTATCCTTGAGATTCCTTTAACTTTTACACAGAATGGATTATGCACTGCACCAAGGTCTGCAGGAAACATAAGGACAAAATTCATGCTATTATACTGTTGTCTTCGTTTCTTTTTGTTCTGCAGAGCTGTGCTGGAAGAGGCAGCACTGGGGAGAGGCACAGATGAAGAGCACAGGGATTTGTGAGAGCTGGGGCAAACGACACTGCCGTGCTTTCCTGAGTGTCCACTGTGGCAGGGGGACTCTCCAGAACTCAGGTGAGAGATCCACAAGTTCTGTCAGGCTGAGGAATGCTCTTGTAAAGCCCACATTCAAAGACAGATGCTCCCTGCCAAAGCAGCCAGGAAGCAGCACAAGGCAGAGGAGACCAGGCAGTGCTCTGAGGCACACCTGGTGATGCCTGGGGCTGGGGGAGGATGGAGAAGCAGCAGGCTGCCCTTCCTCCCGGCCAGGGAGGAGCTGAGCCATGCATTCCCACCTCCCACTGTGCTCCAGTGCACAACACAAAACACAGCCAGTCGGAGAGGGGCAACATGAACAGCCTAAAACGAGCCCAAGGACTTTATTGCTTCAGTCTCAGGACAGAAAATTCCTGAATCCAATTCCAGCAGCACCCACCTCACCTTCACTCCAGAGTGGCCATGTGGCCACCCTCAGCACCTCCAGCAAACCTGAACCAGAACCTGACACCCCTTTCCAACCCACTGGAACGTGCCCCACATAAAGCACATCCACACACAACACACAATACACTACTATAAAATCAATAGCAGTAAATCACTTTAGGGTCTGTTTGATCTTTATGCTGGTTGGGCTTTTTTCCCCTTAAAGGGTCCAGAAGAACAACAACAGATGGAGGATCATTTCTTTGGGAATCCAGCACTTCTTAGTGTGGTCCAAGAGGGAATAATACAAAATGTGACTGACCTGTGGCTGCTGGCAGCCCTTTGACAGCAACTTCCTCTTTGTTTTGAGCACTTTCTGCTTTCCTCTCACCCATTTTCTTCCACCGTTTATTTACTTGATCCACCAAGAACTTGAATTCACTTCTGTGTTTGTTTCCTGAAAGGCACAGAGCATCAGTGACCACCCCACAGGACTAAGGTGTGGCACAAACACTGCAAGGACGTGAGCAGAAATGGACACCAAAAACTGAATCAAAAGCGTTTCTGTTACAGCAGATGAAAACCAACCCAGCTGTGATATGTTCCACATTCTATTAATGACCCAAATCCGTGTCTGTGCTGTTCCAGAGCTGCTCACAGCCCAGAGCACAGCACAGATGAACACTGCAGGCTCTGGGTCATGCCCATCACACTGCTGGCATTCAGATCCTTTAAGTAAGGTAATAATGCAAGTACTCTCTGCACTTTCAATCATGTTTTAAGCACTCCTCTGGTGCTCAGCCAAAGCAATGGAATTGTTTAAGCTTGATACTGCAAATGCTTCACTCAGAGGCTGGCAAAACACCCAGTGCCTTCATCAGGATGCTGTGGGTCACCTAACCCAGGCCAGGCAGGGAGGGACCCACGGCCAGGAGGGGACAGCCAGCTGTGGGTCGGGCTCTGCTCCAGGGAACAGGGCCAGGAGGAGAGGGAACAGCCTCAGGCTGGGCCGGGCTGGATGTCAGCAGGAATTGCTCCTCAGAAAGGACTGTCAAGCACTGTGTGACCCCCCGAGGAGCCCACTGCAGTGACTGACCACCCTTCCTGTGAAGAAATTCTTTGATGTATTCCATGAGAAAACAAGTTCTGCCCCACAGAAGGAGACAGGTTTGACACAGACTCCCTTTCCCTGAGTAGCTGAAAACACCACATAAGGCCAAAATTTCTGTTAATAAAAAGCAAGTTCTGTCCCAGATGTCGTGTCTGAGTTGCTGCACTCTCATTATGGAATTCCTCTGGCGCTTCAGTTTTTCCAGCATTACTATCTTTTGTTGTGCTGGCTCATGGCAGAACTACAAAGCTTTTTGAAAAGAAATGTCCTGGCACACAAGCACTGTTCAGCTACACTGTAAATCACCGTGGTGCTGAAATGACACCCCAAGCACATCCCACCAAACTGCAGCAACGTAAACCAGCCCCAGACAGAACAACAAATATTCAAAACACAGACAAAGCAGCAGGCCTCGAAGAACATGGCAAATGAAAAGATTTATAAGCAGAAAAGGCAACCAATTTTTTTTTTTTTTTCACAGAAGTATTTCCTGTAGATTTTTTAACTCTTTAAACAGAGACCACAAAAAAAGAGGAGTGGGCTGAGGTGTCCCCGAGTCCTGTGGGGCAGAAGGAAATGACAGTGGCTCTAACTGCCAGGCAGAGCTCCCATCCTCAGGTTCATCAAGCCAAACTATTAATTGCTATTTCATAAACAGCAAAAAAATGCCAACAGTGCATCGTGCCAATTGCCAAGAGCCTGGGAAAGTGCAAAGCATCAGAAAAAAAGCATTTTCTCCCAAACAGTTTGTCCTGCCTCTCCCCAAGGCTGTTCACAGCCCCAGGGTGTTTTTTCATATGGAAAAGCAGAACAAAAATATATTTGAGGATTTTTATTCAGAATTTACACCAGAGTTCATTCATTCATTCAGCTGGGAATTAGGGTCTGGGGTGTAAATGCTGTAG
The DNA here is from genome assembly GCF_017590055.1 of Onychostruthus taczanowskii. Lineage (NCBI taxonomy): Eukaryota > Metazoa > Chordata > Aves > Passeriformes > Passeridae > Onychostruthus > Onychostruthus taczanowskii. Next base: position 549,039 of record NW_024506993.1, on the reverse strand, counting down.
AATAAAAGGGAAAAAAAATCCTTCATTGTGTAAGAAAGCTTTTTAAAGTCCATCTGTTTTACAGTGAAATAATGGCATTTGATAAGAATTCTTCATCTCAAACTGTTCTTGCATTTTAACATACAGTTCTTTTTTCATGCTTGTGATTTCTTCCTTATTATTTTATGAGAAATAATTACCTGACACCACTTACCATTTGCCTCTTTGGTCAATATTTTTTATTAATTTTAAAACCATATCTTCCCATTAAAATACTTTTCTATTTTCTCCTTTTTCCTATTTTTTTAAACTTCTCAATTTTCAGTGAACCTGCTTGAGACTATCAAGATCTCCAGTGATTAGTTTTGTAGCCATACCCTTTTAGCAATCTAAATACCTGTCAATTTTTTTTAAACTTCTCAATTTTCAGTGAACCTGCTTGAGACTATCAAGATCTCCAAGTGATTAGTTTTGTAGCCATGCCCTTTTAGCAATCTAAAGCTCAACCAAATACCTGTCTTTGAAAAATTAAGGCAGCATTTAATATATTTTTGTTCTAAATGTGTACAACAGGCCAAGGAAATAAACCCAGGAGCAGAAGGGCAGTGCCCTGGAGGGCTCAGGAAGAACCTTCAGAGCAGTTCTGCTGCAGAGGCCACACAGCTGCACATCCCACACCCTGCTCTGCTCTTTTCATGGCCAGCAAACATGGCAGCACACTAAGAAAGAACAAAGTGCATGAATAGAGAAGCCTTTGGAGGCAATCAGCGTGTGTATTTTAGCTCAAAGGAAAAGGAAGTAAATTTAAAAGCAAAATGAGGTGAAATTTACGTGTTACTTACGATATTCAGCGTGGATCTCATCTATTTCTTCCTCTGTCTGGTCCTTTGTGAAGGTCAAGCTCTACAGAAACCACACAAATGTTTTTAACTTAAATAAAAAGATGATAAAGCTGCAGACTTTGAAATTAGACCTCAAACTGGAAGAAGCAATTGTTTGTTTTCCCCCCCCAGCTTTCAGTACCTCATCACATTAATCCACATTTCCAGAACATGTCCACAGTGTCCTGCCCTGCTTCCACAGAGTCACCAGGACCAAGCCAGCCTAAGGAACACCCAGCACATGTGGGCCATAAAGTATTTCCTACCACTGTTCAACAAACAGGTTTCAGAAGTCACCAAAGTATCAGATGTCATGGGAAAAGAACAGGCACTCTTGCTGATACGGAAGCATGGAATTTGCTAGCTAAATCCTAGAGAATTCTAGGAAGCAAAATATTCCCCACACTGCCATGAAGGGTCAAAATCTTCCAGTATGGCCAAGGAGAACTTTACTCAAGAATGTTTATTGCTGTCAAAAATTGCTCCTACTTGAAGGGTTTGGGCATAAAGCTCAGCAGTGCACCCAGGGCTGCCCACGATAAGTGGTGTGAGAAAATCAGGTTCATTACAGGATGCTAAATGTGAATTCTAATAGGCAAGCTGGGAATTCCCACAATAAAGCAATAGGCAAACATTCCCAGTGCCCACTCTGCAGCTTCTGCTGGCCACCCCTCTGTGAGAACCAAGATCAGTCACTTACATTTTCACCAGGTTTGTTACATTCCAGCTGAACCCGAATCTTCTCGTTCTTTTCCAGCTCTTTAACAACCTCTGCAACTGTTTGGAAATACAGGAAAGGGATCACTGACTAAGGAGCTGGGTAATAAAAAGCTGTAACAGCACAGACTGAAAGAAGCCTGCATTTCAAACACAAACAACATTAGCCCTCTGAGAGGGAGAGCTCAGACTCCAATCCCAGACAAAGGTGCTGTCTTTCCACATCCCACCAAACCTCCCTCCTGCACACAACAGGGCTTGTGGCACACAATTCAGAGAGATTTTCCATTTTACACTGGGTGTTTCAACGGAAGACACAATAATTGCATCTACTGTTTATCTTGCTTTGTCCCCCAAACCACCTTCCAGGGGAACCTTGTGCAGGCTCAAGAGGAAAGCCCACAGAGGAATTACAACCGACTTCACCAATTGTCAGACACATCCAAAGCCTATAAACAACATAACTGCAACATTTCACTAGAGCCACAGCTATGCAGAACCCTGCACGGTTTAGTTTGACATTTGCTTTTACAAATCTCTTTCTGCATTTCATCTCCACAGCACTGCCAAGCAGCTGTGGGCAGTTATTAAAACAAACACTTCACCATACAGTGAAGCAGGCAGAACAAAAGCTCATTAAGCTGCGAAAGAATAAAACCTGTTCCAAACTGGTTTAAGCACACTCCAGGAATTTGGCACCTGTGCTTCCTCAGAAGCTCAGCTATTGGTGTTCCACAGCTCCCTGCTACCACCCAAAATGCACGTCTGCATCTGAAGTGTGTGTTTAACAATTCACCCTTCGTGCTGAACACAGGAGCAGTTTGGCACTCCTGGGGAGAGCAGCTGGAGTGCACACACCCCAGAACTCTTCCCTCCCTCTGGGTGAGCCAGGCAGAGGCTGGGTGCCACTCCATCCACCAGCAGCACTGAGGGGAGGCTCAGCCTGAGCACCCCCAGCAGCCTAAAGCAGTGTTCTGCACTGATCTTGACTGACCAGGACAAATCCTTCCAGCTCTCCCAGCAGTCACCCCGAGAGCTAAGAGAAGGGGAAATGCAGAGTGATGGTCTGGGATGGCAGCAAGCTCCCTGCAGCCTCTCACTCACCTGACTTGGGGTTCAGGGAGTCACACTGAGCGTTGTACATGTGCACGAACTCCTGGTGTCTCTTAATGAGCTGCTGGCGGGTCCCAGAGGTAGACAGACCGTGCTCCTTGAGCTTCTTCCTCAGATCTCGATCCGACAGCAGGTTATAAACAACTTTGGACATCAGCTTCCTTTTGTGATCAGAACTGCCAGAGGAAAACAAGAGAGACTTTATTTAATTCATGCTCCTATGAAAATGAACCTATTTACAATTACTTAAGGGTACCTCACCCACTCAGCATAACATACACATGAAAGAAACTTGGGCTTTCCACCCCAGTGCTGGCCATGGCTTACTTGAATCGGCTGGAGAAATATTAAAAGTATTAAAGCATAAAGCCAAAACTCAAATTAGGAGATTTTTCAGCTTTCTGGAAAAACGTCTTTGAGAAAAATAGTTATGTACCTGAATGCAGCAGTTCCCAGCTAACAGAAAGGCAGTTTGGTGATACAGAGAGAGACATTAAAGATAAGTAACAGTGCTCCTAGAGGAATAACTTCTAAAGCCAAAATTTACTGCTTTCTGTCAGGACTCAACATTCCTGGCACAGCTGGGGAAAACATCTTAATTACAGGAAACTGCCAGAGAAAATTCAAGTCCTAGCACAATTTTGTCACCTAAAATTAGCAGAACATTTCCTCCTGTCAAATCAGCTCAGGCTTCCCTACACCTCCTGGTGGGATACTCTCAAACCAGGAAAAACAAAAGGGCCAAAACCCATCTGCAGCCTTACTCATCCTCTGTGACTGCAGCAATTCATAGAGGAACAGCATTTAATTAGACATTTTTGTTTCTGCAGCAAAAAAAGCTCAGCTGCATTACTCTGGATTAGAGAGCAGTTAACAGCTTTCCACTGTGAAAATGAGAGATTTATTTGAGAGCTATTCAGCACTTTTGACTTACCACATTGAAATTTCAAGGTTAAAAAAAAAAGCCTTACACAAAAACTGTCAATAATTCATTTACTCTCATCCAGCCCTGTAGCACGGCTGGTAAACAGAAGATGGATTACCACAATACACTCTCTAGGGAAGCTTTCTTCAGATTATTTTGGGAAATATAAAGAATTTCACTGAATAATTAAAGTAAATCTTTTGAAAGTCCTACAGAAGCCTGGTGTGTATTCCAGCTCACCAGCAGCATGACCTGGAGTACACTGACAGCTTTCCAGCAGCCAGCCACAGGAAAACACCTCACCAGAGGTTTGAATCCTCATCTTGGCTGGGTTTCCCCATGCCTGAGAAACACGGTGATCCCTGGAAACACATTCACATGTTGGAATTACCCCTGTGGAGCTTGGGGGCTACATGAGCAGTTCTGCTGAAACTGCTGAGCCGTCGGCACAGCCTGGTTTGAGAATAAACAGAGCTGACATCCTCAGGGAAGCACTGCACCAAACACAAAGCAGGCACTGCCCAGAGCTGCCAGCCCCAAGGGCAGTGTCTGCTCTGACACCTGCTGAAGGCCTAAGCACCCTGCAGATTAAATAAGCAGAACTTTAAATCCTGTTAGGGACATGGGCGTGACACCAAGGACAGACCTGGCTTATTTTTCCATTCATTAAGAACAGAGAAAGCACTAAACCACTCCAAATGGAAATTAAATGTAACATCAGATTTCAATATTCATTTACCATTTTTTCATCTTGAAAGTCCTTTAGCTTACAGACTGCACTCTAAGCATGACAGGGCAAAACAAGAGCTTTAACATAAAAATATTTTCTAATTCAAGTTTCGGGGGAATTGGAAAAACAAGCATTGAAGTACAAAATCCTCCCAGGTCTTTAGTCTGATCAGTCAGAAATAACAACAACCTAAATTTCTGCTGTAAGTAAAACAAACTGAAACTCCACTTGTGATGTGAATGTGGTGACCGTGACCAATGCTGGGGCAGGGGCACAGAGCCAAAGGAATGCATTCATCTTATGGAAATCCAGATCTTCAGGAAACCTCAACAGCCCCACAGAGAGGAGAGAAAGGTGCCATTTTTATTCTTTAACCTGACAGCTATTGAAGAAAATGTCTCTTGGCACACCTGAACCAAAGGAAGCAATTCCTTCAGCAAGTGAAAAATGGCAATCGGCGTTATCTGAAGGGAATTTTAATGCCAGGGAGCAGAAGGGTGACAAGAACAACGCACAGACTAAACTCTCCCTGTGCTGACTTTTTTATAGCACTGGCCACTGCTTTCTTGCCTCTAAAAGCCAAAGAGTGATTGAGCTGGCAATGCAGACCCTTTCTCAAGGGGGCACAATCCCCACAGTGATTTCAGAGTGCTGCACGCAGCAGGGAGGCCAGAAGCAAGCACAAAGCACTGCTGTCACACCCCAGCAGCACAGCTCTCAGCTCAGCAGAGCTCCAACCAGCCACGTGCACTCAGAGGGGAAGCTCTCAGAGCTGCTCCTTACCTTCGCAGGCTGTCCTTCTTCTCCCCTCTGGTCAAGCAGCTATCCAGATGTTTGTTTATGTATTGCTCCAGAATAGCAACCTCACAAACAGGACATTCCACTGAAAGCAAGGGAGAAGGAATTTACTAGCGTGGATGTAACAGCAAAGAGCAAATCTTTTCCTAGGAGAAATTAAGAGTTGGGACAGTAACAAAGCACACTAGTCCTGAGCTGTCTGTTACTGTACTGGAAGCTACATTTGAGTTCTCAGAACAGGAACAAGTAACATTAAACCCTCTCACTGCAGGTGTTTCACAAATACTCTCTGACCAACTACTCTGCATTTGTGGAAATAATTTCCATGTGATGCATGCCCAAAGATTCAAAAAGATCATAGAATGGGAAGCAAGTGAAAGTTTTAATTGCTCAAAAATAAACAAGCAGTAAAATTTCACAAGAGTTTTAACTTATCACCACAAGCAGGTCTGATGTAAAACCATGACAGGCTTCCCATGGCTCATTTCCTGGCTGTGGTACCTCTTTCAGCAGGATTCATCCAGCTAATGAATACATATGAACTTCAGAGTTCCAGATGAATAAATCATTCAACAAAACAACAGCTAAATTTGAACTAATAAGAACCAGGGGTGTACTCCTACATGGTGTTTTGTTTCAATTTAGGCTTTTAGCTAGGTCAGTAGGATGGCTGCCAGCACATCAGAACTAAGAGGATTCTGCCATTTCAATTGTGGTTGACTGGTATAAGTGAGCATTTTCATGCCTCAAAGTAAATTCACCTTAACTCTCTAGAATTACAAAAGAATAAAGCAGGTAACTGCTGGAGAGTGTGGGAACAGAAATATTAACAGAACTGCTGCCATGCTCATTTTGAGTTCAGGCTCAACCCTCAAATAACAAACATGTTATAAAATAACCTGCTCAAGGATAAAAGAGCAGAATAAATGCCAGTGTCTGTCTAGTCATTAGGGGGAAGGAGAAGAGAAATTACTTCATTTTTACTAAGACTGTTGCACAACTATTGTTTTTCTGTGTTGTTACTCAAAGCAAAGGAATCCATAAGCACTGAATTCCACTTAACTGCTTGGCAGCATCTCAAGCTTTCCTGTGAAGAACAGGCTGGGAGCAGAGCTGTCCCACACGAGCAGTGCTGTGAAGGCAGCACGGGCCAGTTAAAGGGGAAGGAGCTGGACGTGCCAGCACAGAGCAGAGCCACAACAGGATGGGTGCCAGGTTCTGAGGGTGCTCTAACACACACAGCCAGCCACACATGGGGAGAGAGCAGGACATCACCAGAACCCAAACCAGAGCCACAATGGGATGGGTGCCAGGTTCTGAGGGTGCTCCAACATGTACAGCCAGCCACACATGGGGAGAGCAGGACATCACCAGAAATCAAACCAGAGCCACAATGGGATGGGTGCCATGTTCTGAGGGTGCTCTAACACACACAGCCAGCCACACATGGGGGAGAGCAGGACATCACCAGAAATCAAACCAGAGCCACAAGAAGAAACAGGATGGGTGCCAGGTTCTGAGGGTGCTCCAACATGTACAGCCAGCCACACATGGGGAGAGCAGGACATCACCAGAAATCAAACACCTCACCTTTCCTGTCTCCTTTGAGCACAGATGTAGAAGGCTTTTCATGACTTTGGGTGCTCCCAGGAATCTCCTGTGACCTCCCTTGGCTGTGTTGACCACCAGCCTCTGCAGAAGTGCCGTGTAGGTCATGGCGTTCCTCGGTTTTGAAACTCTTCTGACCAGTCCATGCCAGGCCACCTGCCCTCGTGGAGGGGCAGACTTTGTCCTTTCTTAAGGAGCTGTCAGTCCCTGGCACCTCTTTAGACTCTGGCAGAGACACAGGGCTGCAGTGGCTCTCAGCTGGACGCTGGCTGTGGGCCGGGGGGGATGGAACTGGGGGAGCTTCCAACACCAACTGCAACAGCTGCTGCCTAGGAGCACCAGGAGAGAACACACAGCTGGCACGCTGCACGGTGTGAGGAGCTCCAGAACTTGTTTGCCAGCACATGCTTGCTTTTGGCTGTGAAAATGCTAGGACTGAGGGCAAAGAGAAGGGAGCAGGCGCACACCGGCTTCTCCCAGAATGGGGTTTTGGCTCAGGAGCAGCTGGGTGATGACATCTCACAGTCCCACACCCCAAGGACAGGGACAGAAGAGACAGTGCACAGCGGATGCTCCTGGCACAGCCCTGGGCTCTCCAATGGAACATTGTCACCTGCCACCCCCTCCCTCAGCATCAGAGCAAACCACTCAAATTCCTCACTAATCACAGAAACTCTGACGGGTGTGATTGGAGAAATTTGGAGAAGCATGACCAGACCAGAAGCTCATCCATCATTCAGCAAGCCCAGAGAAAGCACAGCGAGATGGAGGGGTCCAGCCTCTGCCATCACCAGCCTGGCCAGCTCACCTGGGAGCTGATCCTACAGCAAACATCAGTTCTGCACGGTCTTCAAAAACCTCTGCATACTGTGTATGGTCTCAGCATTATCTGTGATACTCTCGAGAACTTAATGGACTGCTACGAGCTCTGAGCTGACAGAATTTCACCTTTCTGGCACAAAGCAGTAACTGCAGCACAGCTGACAACGCTCAGTTTACGAGCAGAGCAGTGTCCTTCCCTCTGAAGGCTGAGATGAATCAAGCAGGTGTCAGCAAGCCCAGCTCCACCAGACAGCCACTGCCCAAACCCTCCTGCGAGACCCATCCTCCTCAGGCACTGGGATGGGCCAGGGCAGGGAGCTAAAAACCACCTGTCTAACTTTGGATGGTTTCTAAACATCCTCCCCTATCGCATCCCCCCTCTGCTTCAACAACAGCATAAACAGCTTCCCACTTTTTTCCTTCAGGTCTGTAACACCCACAAAAACTCAGTGTCCTTCATCAGGCTCCTGGCTCCCATTTTACAGCCTGTTTACCTCTCTCTTGCTGAAGCAGCAATGAAGCAGAGCTGTTGGGAATCTAGGGCTTCCACATAAATAAATTCAGAGGAAGAGACAGAGCTGTGAATCTTCCTAGGAAGAACTCACACAGAACAGTCCCAACTGCGCTAAAACAATCTATCTCCTTGAAATTCCTGCTGCATTCCTGCTCAATCACTGCATCAGCAATGACAGCACCTGCTCTCTCCAGCACCCACAGTCGATGTGTTTATTCCTCTGACTCACTACCTGTCAAGGTACCCTGATTAGGAAACAGAGATAAACCTGACAATAAAAACATTTTTCTTCCCTATGTATAAAGAAAACCAGAGATTCTTTTCAGCAAGCACTACTACTTTTGTATTTAACAAGGTGATGCAGAAACTGACAAATTTTCTCAAAATAATCTCTTTAGTAAAGGGCAATGAAATCAATTCTTTACACTCCACACAAAACTTCACCTGTTATTTTTAAAGATCCTGGCCTCACTGCAACTGATAAGAGAAGTCTTCGTTAGGGTCAGTTTGAGAAAATACTGATCCTCATGTTTCTGTCCTGGCGTGGCCAGAGCCATGAACTGTGCCCCGGAGCACAGGCAGGTGGGGGAGCAGGGAAGTGCTCATGGCAATGCCCCCAGGCTCCTGGGCTCAGGGTTAGGGTCAGGGTTAGTGCCCCGACAGCCGCTGCAGCCCGGCCAGAACGCTCCTGTCCCTTCACACTCAGACACAGCCACGGCCATACGGACACTCCACTTCACTGGGAGGGAGCTGCACTCCCACACGTCCCCCACAGCACCCTGCAAACACCTAATGCTGAGCGGAGCACAAATGGGATCTGCTTGGAATGATTCCCATTCCCCGCACACACTGACCTTGGAGCGCAGCTTTCACTCTGCTAAGTGCCACCAACATTACCATTTTCTTCCCCTCCGGGCCCGACTTAAGAAATGGGTTTGCACTTTGTGAAATACTGAGAAGATTTAAGGCCTAATTTTCATAAACATCAAACTACCCAAGGCTCAAAGTCAAGTTAGAACATACTTGATCTTTCAAACATGCCGAGCCCTTCAACCCTTGGACTGTGGATTTGTTTTTGGGGACAGCCAAGGGGAAACAAAGCAGATGGAGAAGGAGGGGGGAGAGAGAACAGAGAGAGAAGTCTGCAGCAGTATCAGCTGCCAAGCCCTGACACCACACTGGCACTGCCTGCATTCCCCCAGGGTGTCCCAGCAGCAGCCAGCAGGGAGCCTTTGCACCCACACCCTGCACTGGCCCCCTCAGCTCGGCCACACTGGGCTCCACAGCCCCACCGAGCCAGCCTCATGTGAGCAATTGACTGAGGAAAAGGTTATTGAACTACTCTCACTGGTGAGATTTATACTAATCCATTAAAGCAGCCCAAAAAAAATTAACGTTTAAGATTCAATATCATAATGGAGCCAAGTCAGCACTACTTGTTCCCCACAAAATTAGACATTAACAAAAAAAATAGTACTCCATTTATCACTAGGAAGGACCAGAATTCAAGCTGAAACAGGAGAACCGTAGGATTTAAATTACTCAAATAAATCAATTAAATCTAGTAGTGGTCATATAGAAGATTAGATCTATCTACATTCTATGATCTTCATCAGAGAAAAATTCTCTCATGAAACAAAGCCATCAACTGAACTCTGCTTCTTGTCACTTACGAAGCCAAGAGTTTCACTGACTTCCAGCTCCAAGTTAATTTCAGAGAAAAAGATGAAAGTGCATTTGTCTCTTACAGAGACAGGAACACCCATAGAATTCCCAGCAAGTCACAGAGTAGCTTCTCATCCAAAGAAAACAGATAATAGCAGGAGCTTCGTGTATCTACTGATGTATCATCAACATGTGATACACGTTGTGATACTGTTGTGATATTTTACCAAGTCGTATTTACTCTGTTGTTCCTGTCTTTTAAAGGGATGTGAAGCTCAAAAATTAATTAAAAACAAACAGAAAAGTAGCTAAGAAATCAAGCTGAAAGTACAGCACTCCATTACTTTCCTTACCCAAGAAAACTCACATTTCTAGTCTTTCAATACCTGTATTTTCCTAGCCAGTGACTTCACCAAAAGAATGCTCTTGCAAGGTGACCATAACCACTGGACAAAATCCTTCTATTCAGAATGTCCCCTGCACACACCTGAAGAAAATCTTTGCTACCATTATTTCCCCCAGAGAATCCTGACACAGCTGTTGACTTCCTACACACTGGCAGAGACTTCCAGAGCAGCTAACCAGAAACAGAACCAAAATAAGCTTGTAAAACCTCCACATCACTTGAGTGCACAGCAACCTTCAGCCAGAACACTGCAGGATTTCTCCACAGTGTAAACATTCATCTCTGACACAGCTTCTGTGTCACCACAACTCTTTTGCTCAGCTCTCACAGCGCTCCTCTCCAGGTCTGGTCACACACAGTCACACCCTGCCAGCTGCCAAACCAGAGAGAGCAGCTATAAAATCACATCAATACCTTGCAGAATTAAAGCTCTTCACTAGATCATCTAAAATCCGGTTGTTTTTCAGGTCAGATTCTGAGACTGCCTATAAAAGAAAGAAAGAAAAAGCAAAAAAAAAAAAAAACCAAAACAAACCTGAACAAACAAACATTCAAATGCAGTGAAAACAGCAAGTGCCCAGAAAATGTTCAAATGATCAATAAATTGCTTCTTGGCTCGAGGCCTCAACTACCCCCACTAAAGTGCTACAGCAATTAAGATGCTTAAAGTGTAAACACTTCTTCCCCCAAAATAACATTAAAATAACTGTCTGAGAACTTAAGTCTGGGATATTAAGGTAAGAGGTAAAAACAAAGCATAAAGCTAAAGCAACAAAGTCAAGTGTGCCCAGGTGTAGTTGGAGCACAGGTCTAATGATTTTGAAAACCAAACCAAACCATCTTCTGAAGGTGGTAAGAATCTTAAGCAGCAAAGCGTGAAAACTGATGAAGAGAAATGCTAATCTTCTGATTGTGGAATGAAAATATGAATTATGAGCTGCCTTTGAGCATTCAATTCATTCTTTATAAGTTGCTTCTTGGCTCGAGGCCTCAACTACCCCCACTAAAGTGCTACAGCAATTAAGATGCTTAAAGTGTAAACACTTCTTCCCCCAAAATAACATTAAAATAACTGTCTGAGAACTTAAGTCTGGGATATTAAGGTAAGAGGTAAAAACAAAGCATAAAGCTAAAGCAACAAAGTCAAGTGTGCCCAGGTGTAGTTGGAGCACAGGTCTAATGATTTTGAAAACCAAACCAAACCATCTTCTGAAGGTGGTAAGAATCCTAAGCAGCAAAGTGTGAAAACGGATGAAGAGAAATGTTAATCTTCTGATTATGGAATGAAAATATGAATTATGCCTTTGTGCATTCATTTCATTCTTTATAAACAATTTCTGATTTTTACCTCACTGCAACTCTCTCTGCTCTTCTTTTAAACAAAGCTTTTAATTTTTTTTTGTATTTTATTTTTATTTTTGAGATGAAATGGGGCCACTCACAGAAAATAAAGCACTTACGTTTCAGCACTGCTGGTTTAAACAATGGAGTATTTTAACAAATTAACTTTAAATGTTTTGTGCCAGAATGTACACACAGCCCTGAGGCAACCCCAGGCCTGATGCTCCATCCCCTTCTGCCTGCACCGACAGAGGGGTGCCCCTGGAACAGGAGAATTCCAGATGCAGAGCACCACCCTTTGCCCATGCAATCAGAACTGATTATCTGACATAGTCCAAAGGGAAAAGCTCCTGAGATTTGCCAAAAGATAAAAAATAAACTGAGGGGAAAACCCAAACCAAAGGCACACTTACCACACAACATGTTGGACACTGTGTTTTGTAGGACAAAGACTTGCGGATACAAAGGGAACAATCTGGAAAAAGGAAGCACATCATTTTGAATGCAAATGCAGTTCCACACCCTTGCCCGTGGATTTCCTTGTTGTACAATAATGCAAGCTACTCCACAATACACAAATATTGAAAGTACGCCGTTTTCACATGGAATTGGGATTATCACTGCTGCAAAAGAACCCCTATTTTGTGCAAACGTGTTTCATAACCAAACATCAGCTCCTCCACCTAGAGCTGATGCTTGTTTCCTTTTGCTCCCCAGTGCAGAAACCCTTCATCAGCCCCCCCACTACAGCAGTGGATGCACTGCTCACTCCCCCACCATGCTGGGGTTTTGACACGACTAATGCTGATCATTTTCATTTTCCTGCATAGCCCCAGACAAACTCACAATCCCCTCTCTTCCCCAGGCCCTTCTGCCCCTTTCCAAAACCACGCCACCTTGTTGAAGGAAGAGGCTAAAAAGGAGGGGAGGCAGCACTGAAATGCTGAGAGGCAGCTTAATGTCACCCCACCATCCCAGGAAGCCTCAACAGACTGGCAGGTGAAACGCCACACTGCCACAGTAAATCTCCGGGTTTGTTACACTTTGTCAATTATCCCTGAGCTTTCACGGCCACTTCGGGATTTTAAAAGTCTCATAATTCTCCAGGAAAACATTCCCTCGCTAGATCATCGTGGGTCAGGGTCTCAGCACCAGCTCCTGAAGAGATCTGTACTCACAGACTCTCTGGGAATGTGTCGGAAAAGCAGCAGAGCATTAATTAATCCCAGAATGGTTTGGGTTGGGAGGGACCTTAAAGCTCATTTCATCCCACCCCCTGCCATGGGCAGGGACATTTTCCACTTGACCAGGTTGCTCCAAGGCCAATCCAACCTGGTCTAATGCAACAATTAACACTTAAAACCACAAATCCGTCTAAATGCTCAAAAATTACTACATACATAGTAAGAAGTGAAATAGGGTGAGAAACCCATAAAGAAACAAACTTTAAGTGCATGAACAGGAGTGAAGTGGCAGATCCAGGCTGCCAGCACCTGCCAGTGAAGAGAATTTCCAGTTTTGTGGCTCCCCACACCAGCTTCAGTGGTGACAGCTTTGCCAAGCTGAACTAAACTTCACTGCCAAACTACAATGTCCCCCTTCAGGGAAGGAAGTGCTACAGTTTCTGAACCAAACAATCACAAGTCTTTATTTTAACGTGAGAAAAGGCAAGGTACTTCCCTCCTAGCCTGGCTTCAGCAAAGCACTTGGGGCAGGTTCCAGCAGATATCTCCCAGGGCAGACAGAGCAGCATGGAAAATTTGAGCTCTTAATGCTTTGCACATAGAGCTTTGCATTTGTACCACCCTCAAGACGTTAAGAAAGATATTTAAATGAAGAACGCGAGATGTCACATGTTTGCAATACACCAGGAACCACGCAAGGGAAGGTTCTGGCTGCTTCCATCTTGCAAAGCTCCTCCCAGCTGCCACGGCAAAGAGAATCACAGAACCCTACACTGGTTTGGGTGGGAAGGGACCCTAAAGCCCATCCATCCCAGCCCTGCCATGGCAGGGACATCCTCCCCTGTCCCAGGGACACCTTCCCCTGTCCCAGGTGCTCCAGCCCCAGTGTCCAGCCTGGCCTTGGGCACTGCCAGGGATCCAGGGCAGCCCCAGCCGCTCCGGGCCCCTGTGCCAGGGCTGCCCACCCTGCAGGGAAGCCTCTTCTGAGTCTGTGACCCAACCCTGCCCGCGGCCGCCGGAGCCATTCCCTCGTGCTGGCACTGCACTGCAGTTTGTGCCCGTGCTTCCCGCAGCTCCAGACCCTCCTCTCTGCCAGGCGGAGCGGCCCCGGCCCGGCCTGTCCCCGCCGCCCGCCGCCCGGCACTCACAGCTGTGCGAGCACTGCGGGATGATCACGGCGATGCTGAAGTAGTCGAAGCAAATCCCGCAGCGCAGCAAGTCATCCACGGCCTGCAAGGAGAGCGGGGTGAGCGCGGCCGGGGCTGTCCCGGCGGAGGCCGGGCGGCCACGGCGGCTCGAGCAGCGCCAGCGCCATCGCCGGGCTCCGGCAGCGGGCCCGGCCCGCGCGCGCCCCGCGGCTTCCGGCCGCGCTTCCGGCAGCGCCGGGGAGCCCGCGGGAAACGGCGGGAACCGGGATACGGGAACCGGAACGGGAACCGGGATACGGGAACCAGCGGGAAAGGGAACCGCGGGAACCCGCGGGAAACGGCGGGAACCGGGATACGGGAACCGGAACGGGAACCGGGATACGGGAACCAGCGGGAAAGGGAACCGCGGGAACCCGCGGGAAACGGCGGGAACCGGGATACGGGAACCGGGATGGAACCAATGGGAACCGCGGGAACCCCCGGGAAACGGCGGGAACCGGGATACGGGAACCGGGATGGGAGCGGGATGGGAACCAGCGGGATGGAACCAACGGGAACCACGGGAACCCGCGGGAAACAGCGGGAACCGGGATGGGAGCGGGATGGAATCAACGGGAACGGGAACCGCGGGAAACAGCGGGAACCGGGATGGGAACCAGCGGGATGGAACCAACGGGAACCACGGGAACCGGGATGGGAGCGAGGATGGAACCAATGGGAACGGGAACTGGGATGGGAACGGGAACCACGGGAAACAGCGGGAACCGGGATGGGAGCGGAGATGGAGCCGCCGGGAACGGGAACTGCCGGAAACGGGAAAGGGGATGAGAACGGGAACGGCCGGGAAGGGGAAAGGGGATGAGAACGGGGCCGGGAACGGGAGCTGCGGGGCTGGGAGCGGGGCTGGCGCCGCCGGGAGCGGCAGCGGGCCGGAGCGGCCGCCAGCCGCCAGCGCGGCTCGCCTCGCACGCCCGTGATATTCCTGTTGATTAAACCTGCTGCACTGCAGGTTTGCACACACACGCGTGAAGCACATTGATCCATTTTTGTACTGCTCTGCAGAACAGCACTAGCTCCCTCTGCTCCCTTCATTTCACAGGGGTGCTTTAAGCCCTGCTTGCAGCTGCTGCTGACTCAAACGTGCTCTTACCTGAACACTCAGTGCACCCGTGCCTCATTTCTCCTATGAGTTTTTTTGTAGCAGTGCAATTTCTGTGCTCTTGCTCCTGATCTGAGCTGGTCTGATTTTTGAGTCAAGCCCAGCTCCCTCAGCTGGCACTCAGTGACACTCATATAAATCTGTGTGAAAGGTGCTCCAGGACCCCCGTGATGGGGAATAAACCATCACAATGCTCTCTGCTGGCCTTGGGCACTGTGAGTCTGGATTTATATATTTGAATGGATCTGATTACTGCCTGCCCCTTGCCAAAAGTGCTAGATTTTACAGAATAGTGTCATTGCCACTTAAGTGCCTGTTCTTTTCACCTTAAGGAATCAATTTCTGCTTTCTCTGTGAGCTGTGACCTAATTAATGTATCAAACTCCTACAGTTTTCTGTTCTCTTCGTTCCCTCGTGCACAGGGCAGATCTTGGTTCACACATCCTGACAGGAGTTCACTGGATGGGAATGAACTCCCCCAGGAATGGGCACAGAGGGTTCGTGGGCTCATTTCTGCAGCAACACTTTTATTTTTTAAGTGGACTGATGAAGAGCAAAGGGCAGTGAGTTTACAGCCAAGCACCGTCCACACAGACCGCTGCTGAATAAAACACAATTTAAACTGCTCTGTCCTGCTAAACGGCCAAGATGCTGCTTGTTACTGTACACAGAACACATCTCCTCCTTCCCAGCCCCTGAAATGCTCATTTAAATTAAAATTCCAGGAGGTCCCAATTGCATTTTCATACGCTTGCCCTGTTCTGTTAGCAATGTATGGAAAAGCTTAGCAGGAGGTGGAGCAGTCTGACTCAAAGCAAATGGGCACAGAGGGTTCGTGGGCTCATTTCTGCAGCAACACTTTTATTTTTTAAGTGGACTGATGAAGAGCAAAGGGCAGTGAGTTTACAGCCAAGCACCGTCCACACAGACCGCTGCTGAATAAAACACAATTTAAACTGCTCTGTCCTGCTAAACGGCCAAGATGCTGCTTGTTACTGTACACAGAACACATCTCCTCCTTCCCAGCCCCTGAAATGCTCATTTAAATTAAAATTCCAGGAGGTCCCAATTGCATTTTCATACGCTTGCCCTGTTCTGTTAGCAATGTATGGAAAAGCTTAGCAGGAGGTGGAGCAGTCTGACTCAAAGCAAATCTCCAAAAGCTACTGATTTTCAATTGTGTTGTTGAGACAAAATATTTAAGTGGAGTTTTATATAATTCCCAGCTGGTTGTGCACAATCTAATAATGTAAAGAGCATTTGTTCTCCCGTGGTGCTCAGGGCCTCGTGCAGAAATGCTTTTTCCTCCATGCCCCAACAAACAAAGAGCTCATCCTCAGCTGCCTTTAGTACGTGGATCTTGAAACTAAAACCCAGCACTCCAGCAAGGTCTGCCTCGTGTGTCTGTGTGTCACTGGGCATTCTTCATTAGAGATGTACAAATGCAGCACAGAAACAAGCCTCTGGACACCAGCATGCAGACTGGATGAAGAATCAGCAGAAGAACATACTGTACTTAAAAAGAAAATATCAAACCCCAAACCAGAGAACATTTTGAGTTAATTGTTTCTAAGTATTCTCAGAGATTCCTTAATATTTAAAGCAGTAGAAAGTTTCTCATCACGTCATTCCCAACTGGAAAGAAGAACCTGAAACCATGGGTGAAATTGTTCAGAAATATTTAACATTGACCTTGCTCCGCCTTGTGTTAAAGTTGACAACCATTTATTGATTTCTCCAGGACTAAATTTAGTCTGATGTTGAGAATTTTGGAACAAAAGGTCCCACATCATTGTGGTTTAACCCCAGTCAGCACCCAAGCCTCACACAGCCACTCCCCCACCAGTGGGACTGGGAAGAAAATCAGAAGTGAGAAAACTCGTGGCTTGAGACAAAGACAGTTTAATAGGTGAAGCAAAGCTACACACACAAGCAAAGTAAAGGAATTCATTCACTGCCTTCCCTGGGCAGGCAGGTGTTCAGCCACCTCCAGGACAGCAGGGCTCTACCTCAGGCAGCAGTGACGTGGGACACAAACCCCAGTGACCCCCACCTTGTGGACTGAGCTTGGTGTCCTGTGGTCTGGAACATCCCTTGGGTCAGCTGGGATCACCTTTCCTGGCTGTTTGCTCTCCCAGCTTTCTCACCAGCGTGGCAGCACAAGGAGCAGGAAAGGCCTTGGTTCTGTGTGAGCCCTGCTCAGACAGGGCAAAAACACCTCTATTTATAATCCCTGTGTTCAGCTCAAATCCCAAACACAGCCCCACATCGCCACCGGGAAGAAAATTCACTCTGGCCCAGGCAGCAGCAGGAGGGGAGCAGCCAGAGGATGTCCTGGAGCACTGTGGGGCTGTGGGGCCAGCCCTGCTTTGCACTGAGATGTTCAAGGACAGCACACTGCAGGGGCAGCTTCAGAGGTGCTGCTTGTCATTTCTTGCCACTGGTTTTTGGCTGAAAGCCTCTGTTTCAGCGCTGCTCCCACCAGCCCAGTGCCATTCCAGTCCCTGGCAGCCTCGTGTGCAGCCAGCAATGCCCAGAGCCTCCCTCACAGCCTCCAAGCACACAAGGCACAGCAAATGCTCACAGCCTTTCACTAGTCAGCGTGTTCCCAGCCCAGCCAAAATGTTCCCAGTTTATCACCCAGCAGAGGTTGTGCTGGCAGGTCCCTCTAACACAACCTTTGCTGCTTTGGCTGGGCCACAGCTCCACAAGTGTCTGGTCATTTCACACAGAAATTACTTGAAAGCACAAATTAAATCCTTTTTTCTTTTTCTGTTTTTTTAGTCTACTGCAATTATTTTAGGCCAAGATAAATCTGCCAAAAGCATCTTACTGTTTTACAGAGCAGCATGGAAACTTCCATGAAAATGCGGTTAGTTAGCAGCCAAAGGAGCCAGAAATAATATTTAAACTTTCTCCTGGAGTGCTTTAAGATGGACAAGACAAATAAAATCACTCTGGGAATTTTGTAGTGAACCAGTGCTGGCTGGGCTGGGCCTGACCTGCAGGCAGGATGAAATGACAGTGGCTGCTGGACAGGCAGCCTGGGGAGAGGGGGCAGCAGGTGAGCAGGCAGAGAGCCCTGAGCTGGGACAGGGACACGGAGTCAGACAGTGAGCCAGCAGTGAACTGGCCTTTGCTGGCCAGGGCCTTCTGCCAACAGCAACAAGAAACACTGGGTGACATTTCAGAGACATTGCTTTGCACAGGCACGTATCTCCCATTTGGACAATGATGCTGATCTAGTAAATGTTAGAAAAATCTTGAGTAATCTCACTAGCTCCAAACTACTCCAGTATAAAAACTCCCACATTGATAATCCATGCACTCTTAGACACAGTGATAGGTCTGGAATACTTTCCATTCTCTTTGATTGTCTCCCAGCAGTGCATTCCAATGCCGGCTTTGTGCCTTAGAGGCACTCTTTGGCTGTTTGGTTCTTAGCCTGGGTGCAATTCCCTTCCCCACAATTTAAAATAAACCAAAGGTGGGGGGGGACAGGAATAAAAGAAGGAAAAAAAGCTGAATTAAATTAATTCAGCTGCTTGCAGAAACATGAGGATGCTGAGCATTTTGAGAACAAGTACCAGCAAGAGCCCAGAAACAAAATCCCAGCCCCAGGAAAGGCTAAGACCCTTCCTTCTCAGTGGGAGATGACTTTACTTTCCAGCACCTAGTTTCTCTCAGTGATTCCCTGTGCAATTATTCTGTATATAACTGCAGTGCTCTGTATCCCACCAGAGACCTGAGATGGAGCCCATAGGCAGAGGCTGACGAATAGGAAACAACAGTTTGCATTCCCATGCAGACAAAACGGGTAAATCAGGTGAAATCCAAAGGCAAGAGAGTCAACACGTTAACAGAAGTGTTTCTTAGTTGACATTTCAGCTCTCCTGCACAGATTTAGCCTTTTTCAGCTAGGAAAGGGACTCGGGAGCAGTTTGGATACAAATTGTTGGCAGTCCCTTGTGCCATGTGGCTGCTGATTTGCCACCAAAATGCCCATTGCTGGGACTTCATTCCTCTGCTAAAAACTGTTAGGGTTGTTCTGCTGCTGTATTTACCACTTCATCGCTGCCTTCCCCTGTTCCTAAACAGTTCTCAGCCTATGCAGGGGTAGCAGACCTCCCTCCACTCCATCTCTGTGCCAGGTAAGACATTCCCCAGACATGCCCTGCTCCTGTGAAGGTTCATTTGTCCTCCCTGTAAATTACTGGGAGGTGCAAGAGAGGCCCGAGAGCTGCTCCTGGGGCTCTGGCCCCTCAGCCCTTCCCAGCTCGATTTAGTTAAGAACACATCTCTCACCAGCCAGGCTGCCTTGCTTTGCCATGGGTTGTGCATTTGTGCCCCTTGTGCCCAGAGGTGCCCGAGGGCAGGGATGCCTCCAGCAGCCCAGTCCCTGTGCATGAGCACGGCCCAGCACTGCCTCACCAGGAGGCTGAGGAGCCCCAGAGGCACTGGGGATGCATTTCCCTGGATCAGGGGGCCTCAGCAGTCTGGCTGCTCCTCGTGCCACCGTGTGTCACCTCCAGCTCGGCTCGCTCTGCTGAACTCAGTAGAATTCACTGGTGCGTTTCACTGCTGCTCATCAAATCAGCAGGGTAAAACACTCACAACAAGAACCATGAAGAGGCAATTTCGGCTTCTGCTCAGCTTAGCCTGTTTATGCCTGGATTTATGTGCCAGAATGAAACCAAACAGAGGGAGGAGGAGCCATTTGTCACCAGAACACATGCAGAAAAAGCAGCTCCAGCCTGTCCAGGGCGCAGCAGCCTGCTCTAGTAGTGCACAAACCACTGCTGATGAGTCTGGGGTGAGGTGTGTGTAGGGATTGATGCCAGTGGTGAAAAACAAAACCTCTCGAGTGCTGGCAGCTGAAACACCAGGTAATTACTTAATTGACTCCATGATCTCCACCTTGGAGCAGCAGCCTGCAGCACTCAGGCTAAAAGCAGAAGCCCATTAGTAATTCTGGCAGCAGTTAACGTCCCAGACCATGGAAAGCAGAAGCCCAGAACATGGCTGGTGCAGTGTCTGGAAGATGAGACACCTGCATCCATCCATCTGCCTGGAGCACTCACCTCTGCTGGACCAGCAGCTCCTCCTGCTCTGACCAGAGACCCAGACCCAGAGTGTCCAGAACTGAGATCCAGGCAGGGAAACAACACCAAAATTCAAGACATATCAACAGAAATTCAGCACAGAAGAGAATTAGCCCCATTCCCTGGTGGGTGGTATTGGGCAGACTGGCACAGGAGTCCTGCTGGGACGTGGGGAGGTGGGAGCCTTGGGATGGGCAGGGGGCACCAGATCCACACCAGGTCTACACTGGAATCAAGAGGCAAACAGGTGAGCAAAGTTATAAAGGTGCTGCAGAGTACCACTGCCAGAATGGGGGAGCTCTGTGGGAATAAAGCCACGTTTGGGGCCACTTTGGCTGTTGGCTCTGTAAAACATTTCCTTGCATTCCCCTGAGACAGGCCAGCCCTCACCAACACACTCACACACCAGAGGGATGCAGCCCGGGTCTGTCACTTGCTGCCATCAGCCCTGTGCTGGGGAAGGCACCAGCACCCAGTGCCAGCACCCAGGTCTGGAGGGCACAGGGTGCCACCAAGGCTGCCACACTGGGCACACCACAGCCCAGCCCCCAGCTCGTTCAGCTGTCAGCACTGTGCATCAATAACCTCAGCCTGAACACAGGTAATTGTCCCGTTAAGCTGACTTTGGCAGGAAGAAATCCAGCCTGGCACCAGCTGGGCTGGGACAATGTGCTTGTCCTTGCTGTCAGCTCGTGGCAGCGGGGCCAGGAGCAGCTGGATCCCAAGCCACGAGCAAGCAGCAAGAGGGAAGGGGTGGCTGCACACAAGGCTTGTCCCCAAAAGCCCTGTGAACAATGTATAACTTCTTACAGGAAATAATCATTTATATCATTCCCATGGACTTCAGTTGCCACACCAGGGAGGAGGGAAGGCATTAGTCATGCACTAGCAGATGTTTTGACTTACGTAAGACTAAATTTTTTTTTCTTTATTTCTTTTAAGAAAAAGGCTGCATCTCACCTAGAGCCTTCTTGAGAGCATGCTCACCCTCAGCCATTGCCACGGCCTCACAAGCTCAGTGCTGCCCTGCTCCACGGCACAGCTCTGCCAGCTTCAGCACGTGCCCAGTCTTTGCTAAATATCTTATTCTTATAAAGGCTGTCTTGAAGGGGGTAAAAAAAAATGGACGCAGCAACAGTTCAGAGACAGAAATGCAACAGAAGTTCCATCAGAGTTCAGCAGCAGCAGGTGGGGGGTGGGAAATGCAGCCAAGGACAATTATTTCTTGTCAGCCGAGACACATCCAGGAGGGAAACAAGCCCTTGGCTTTGGGTGGGATAGGGAGGTTTGGGCTGGTGACCAGCACGGCTGACAGCCCTTTGCTGGGCCAGGCACAGGGAGCTCTGGCCAGGCTGAGAGCCCACCCAGCCCCATCCTCAACGCACGAGCTCCCTGGGACAGCAGCCAAAGGATCTGCACCAGCTCCCAGCCAAGCTCTCACTCCTCAAACCTCCGAGTGCCCCAGGCAGCTGCGCGTCCTAATGAAGAAATTTATCTTCGTTAGATAGCACCGGACACGTTTGCATGCCCAGAGATGAGCCTCATGCTGATGGGGCTGGGCTGGAATTAGGAGCTGCCAGAGGGTGCCTGGCCTTTGGAAGCTGTCAGGAGGGCGTTATTAGATTTAAAGGTCTGGGATAAGCTTTGCTCCGGAGCTGGAGCTTCATTTGCAACACACAAACCTCCTCTGACTTTGCAGCACCAAGGAGTCCAAGCCCAGGTCTCTGGAAGATTCCTGGGGAGGGAAGAGACATCTCTGTGGAACACAGCAAGGCTGGTTTACCTGCAGTGCTTATGCTGATCTGATGCATGAGACATTTAAAGTCCAGCAAATTACACTTTTATCCCAATAAACACTTCAACCAAGCTGTTTCAACAGCTGCTGCCTCCCACCCCACAAGCAAGGGAAGTGATCCCAAAGGGCAGCAGGAATGTGGTGCTGTTTTCCAGCTGAGCTGGGATCATAAAAAGATTTCCAACTGCTCCACAGTATTTACAGAAGATGGATAATGCTGCAGTCTCTCAGGCCTGCTAAAGTCTGGTTTCCAGTGTTTCTACAGTGAGGCTGTAGCTGCATATTAAGGGGAAATAAAAAAGTTCTCAAAAGTTGGGTAAATACTCCTATTTTCATTGTGTGCCTGCAGCCAGCTCAGGTACAAGACAGCTCAGCACAGCCTCCCAGGGCGGGGGTCACTCAGCCCTGGCTGCTGCAGGTCCTGCTGGAGCCCAGGGCAGGCAGGGCTGGGGACAGTGGGGGCACAGGAACACTCCAGACACCCAGCACGTCAGCACTGGTCAGCCAGGGCAGGGCTCCACTCCAGGGACATGGGGACAATGGCTTGGGCTGGAGCAGGGAGCGAAACATTCAAAGAAAAAAACCAAAATTGAAACCAAGCTCAGAATGCACCAAACCACAGCAGCACTGGCTGTGCCAGCACTGTCCCTCCCACGGCTGATGAGCTATCCCTGGGCAGGGCCAGGCAGCTGACAGCTGAAAAACACTCGGCCAGTTTCAAGAATCAGTCTCATCTGGCAAGTGTTTTCTCCTCTGCACAGGAAATCAGACATATGCTGGCAGGGAATGCCTCCAGACCCACGCACACAGGAAAACCTCTGCCACGTGCCTGGGGCTGGGGTCGCTCCTGCTGCCCTGCCCCGGGGGCTGAGCTCTTGGGCAGCCCCAGACACCAGGGGTGCCACGGGCAGAGGGGATCAGGCAGGAAAAATGGCCCTAAACGGCCCAGCAGGGCATGGTCCAGCCACAAACAACGAGGGTGCAATAAATCTACACCTTAGCAATTAATATCCACCCTCCAAAAGCCAATGTAACAGAGCATCTCTCAAATGCTCACAAGAGCAGGGAGCTCCAGGAAAGACAGAGCTGCTGCCCAAAGGGATCTGCAGCCACATCTGAGCTGAAACAGCAGCAGGGGCTGCAAAACCCCTCTGAGCTGGGATGATGGGGTCAGCCACTGCCCTCAGGTGGCCTCAGACATCCCACATGGCCCTGGCTCCCACTGGGAAGGAATGGTCCTCTCTGCACCCTGGGCTACAGGCTGGCTCCCCGGTGTGGCCCATGGCTGTGCACAATGCCAGGCTCAGGGCAGAGCCATTCCCAGGGCAGAGCCATTCCCAGGGCAGAGCCAGTTCCAGGGCACAGCCCTGCCCAGGGCACAGCCAGTTCCAGGCCCGAGCCAGGCCCAGGGCAGTCAGACTCAGAGGCCACGGGAGGGACAGGGAGCCATGCACAGCTCCTGCCATGAGCTCACAGCAGGCTCTGGGCACCCACAGCACACAGCTCTGTTTTAGTTTTAAACATCAATGGAAAATCTTTACCCAATTTGCTGAAAGCAATTCAGTGTCTTTGCACACGAAAAAAATTACTAAAATGTATTAGCAATTTGGGTTATTTCATTCAGTCAGCAGGACTGAGAGCACTTGTCTCACTTTGAGCCCAGCTTCAAAGCACTAATCACGAAGTTCTGCATCATTTCCCTTACATTTCATTTCTGTGTCATTTTTTCATTCATTAGCTATGAGTGTGACAGGTGCCAGAGTGCCCTTAGGTGTCCCTTGGAGCACACAGAGGCTCCTGGATCCATCCATACTGAACTGCTGGACCAATCCAAGTGAAAGGCAAGTCACCCACAGGCCTTTCCTTGGCAGTCAGAGATGACTGGAGGCAGCTGAGAGCCCTTCCATCCCCTCGGGGTCCCAGTGAGGTGCTGGTGAGGCAGACCCAAGGCATCTGCCCCCCAGCCCTTTCTGTCCGCCTCCGCGCCTGCATTTAAGCTGTTTTTAAGCAGTTTTCCGTTTGATGCAATTCCCTGCCCGCATCCCCCTGAAGCGGGATGGGAGGAGCCGGTCCCTGCTCGGCCGGGGCTCTGCCTTGTGCCCCATCGCAGCAGCATCCAGCGCTGCAGGCTCCCAGCGAGGAGCACCCAGCACCAGGCGAGGCGGCGCTCGCACTCTCTCCAGCCAAAAGGAATTCCCGACTTCAGAGGGAAACCAACACACGCGGCAGAGCGCAGCAGTGTGGAAAGGTAATTTAAATGCAAATGCCGCAATCGGCCCACAGGAATTAATAAATGCGTTCCATTTATTGTTCACGCTTAGAGTTAATGATTATTGCACCTCACCTGGGTAACTGGACCCTCTGGAGAGAATCAGGTATTCATTTCAGTTCAGTCAGTCAGTGACAGCCCGCGCTGCACTTTTGCCCGGAGGAGAAGGGAAAGGAAAAGAGGAAAAGGAAGAGGAAAAAGGAAAAAAAAAGGGAAAAGGGAAAAGGGAAAAGGGAAAAGGGAAAAGGGAAAAGGGAAAGGAAAGGCAGCGGTCCGGTGCCCCCCCCGCGGGCGCTCGGCCCGGCCGGGCGCGGGGCGCTGCTGCCCCCTGCTGGCGGCGGGCGGGCACCGCGGGCACCGCGGGACGGGCGGGCACCGAGCGCGCCTGGCACACACCGGGAGCGCCTGGCACACACCTGGCACACACCGAGCGCGCCTGGCACACACCGGGCACACCTGGCACACACCTGGCACACACAGAGCGCGCCTGGCACACACTGAGCGCGCCTGGCACACACCTGGCGCACACCGCGCACACCTGGAGCTCACCTTGCACATGTATCACACACCTGGAGCACACCTTGCACGCCTGTCACACACCTGGAGCACACCTTGCATGCCTGTCACACACCTGGCGCACACCGCACACACCTGGCACACACCTTGCACATGTATCACACACCTGGCACACACCGAGTGTGTCTGGCACACGCCTGGCACACACCGAGCGCACCTGGCACACACCGGGAGCGCCTGGCACACACCTGGTGCACACCGCGCACACCTGGCACACACCTTGCACATGTATCACACACCTGGCGCACACCTGGCATACACCGCGCACACCACGCACACCTGGCGCACACCTTGCACGCCTGTCACACACCCCGCAGAGGCCTCACCAGTGTCACACACAGCTAGCCCACAGCTGGCACCCTCCAGGGCCCGGCCAAACCCCGCTCCTCCACACGCAGCCGCTGCCCAGGGACCTGCCGAGCCAGCCCCACGCTCTCCCCGGGCGGTGCCCAGGACGCTCCCGCGGCGGGTACCGGGCCGTGTCAGAACCGGGCCGTGCTGCTGCCAGCTGCTCTCGGTGATGAGGAGAGGGTGGTGACCAGGGCAGCCCGGAGCCCACCCTGCACCCACCTCCCCCGAGGCCGAGCCCATTAACCGTATTTAAGGAGGGGTAATTAAGGACAGGGTGATCGAGCAGGTCGAGCCCACCTGCAGCTTGCCCAGCCCTCCCCGTGCCCGTGGCCCACACAGACCCACCGGGCATCACCAGCGGTGTCTGCAGCTGCCCCAGCCCGAGGACGGATGATGGATGGAATCAGGGAGCTCTGCCTCTCCACGCCGCCAAGATGGGAGGGGAATGAAGCTACAACCCAGCAGAAAAAAACCAAAAATAAAACAATGGGAAGAGACATAACCCAGCCTGAAGAGTCCAGCGCAGTTCCTCAGAGCCTGGGTGCGAAGGGCTCTGGGGTCTGGGGCTGTTTGTTCAGAATGTGAGTTTTTTATCCCCTCAGCACCATAAACAGCAGGCAGAGCGCGGCTGCAGGGGCAGGAGACAGTGTCTGTACTGCCCAGGGCAGGGCAGGATGCTGAGGGGCATAGGAGGGTGTGGGGAAGAAGCACAGGCAAGAGGCAGCAAATGTTCTGAAACCACAGACAACATTTTTGAGAAAAGTTAAGCAGTTTATTCAACAGGATGAGTCCACACCCAACCAGTGGCTTCATCTACATGGCATCACCAGCACACACGAGGACCCACTCAGACACTCTAGCTGACGGCATCTCACCATACGTTACAGAGACAACACCAGAGGAAGAGGAGGAGGAGGAGGATGGCCGGTGCAGCGGGCAGCAGCCGGCGGTTTCCCACGGCCTCCTGGCACAACCAACCCGTCCCCACCAGACCCGCAGCCCAGCCACGCAAAGCAAACCAGAGTCGGGACATCTACTGCCGCCCCGCGAGAACCACAACACTGCTAGGTAAATTACACACCTGGGACACAAAAACGACCTACCAGGGACTTCAGCCTAAGGAACAGAGTGCAGTCATGGCCGCCCCGGGTCGCGCTCCGGTGCTGAGGGTCTGTCCAGGGCAGGGTGGGGTGCCACCGCGCTCCCCTCACGGCAGGGCCATGCTGGGATGGGCAGGGCCGCAGTGCCACCGCGCTCCCCTCACGGCAGGGCCGCAGTGCCACCGCGCTCCCCCCACGGCAGGGCCACAGCTGGGATGGGGCAGGGCCACAGTGTCACCGCGCTCCCCTCATGGCAGGGCCATGGCTGGGATGGGCACGGCCGCAGTGCCATCGCGCTCTCCTCAGCCCCATGGCAGGCCACAGCCATGGCTGGGATGGATGGCAGTGCCATAGTGCCACTGCGCTCCCCTCAGCACAATGGCAGGCCATGGCTAGCATAGATAGGGCAGGGCTGTGGTACCACCACATTCCCCTCATGGCAGGGCCACGGCCGGGAGGGGTGGGCTGGACAGGGCAGGGACACAGTGCCACCACACTCCCCTCATGGCTGGGCCATGGCTGGGATGGATGGCAGGGCCACAGTGCCACTGCACTGCCCTCATGGCAAGGCCACGGCCATGGCTGGGAGGGGTGACACAGTGCCACCACGCTCCCCTCACCACCATGGCAGGGCCATGGCCTTGGCTGGGCTGGACGGGGCTGAGCCCAGAGCTGAGCCCAGAGCGACGCTCACCCTGCACAGCAGAGACACAGCTGCCCTGAGCAGCCGCCCTCCGCGGCCCGGGGCACAGCTCACCCAGCCAGGGCACAGCTCACCCAGCCCGGGGCACAGCTCACCCAGCCAGAGCACAGCTCACCCAGCCAGAGCACAGCTCACCCAGCCAGAGCACAGCTCACCCAGCCAGAGCACAGCTCACCCAGCCAGAGCACAGCTCACCCAGCCAGAGCACAGCTCACCCAGCCAGAGCACAGCTCACCCAGCCAGAGCACAGCTCACCCAGCCAGAGCACAGCTCACCCAGCCAGAGCACAGCTCACCCAGCCAGAGCACAGCTCACCCAGCCAGAGCACAGCTCACCCAGCCAGAGCACAGCTCACCCAGCCAGAGCACAGCTCACCCAGCCAGAGCACAGCTCACCCAGCCAGAGCACAGCTCACCCAGCCAGAGCACAGCTCACCCAGCCAGAGCACAGCTCACCCAGCCAGAGCACAGCTCACCCAGCCAGAGCACAGCTCACCCAGCCAGAGCACAGCTCACCCAGCCAGAGCACAGCTCACCCAGCCAGAGCACAGCTCACCCAGCCAGAGCACAGCTCACCCAGCCAGAGCACAGCTCACCCAGCCCGGGCACAGCTCATCCAGGGCACAGCTCACCCGGGGCACAGCTCACCCAGCCCGGGCACAGCGCACCCAGCCCGGGCACAGCTCACCCAGCCATAGCACAGCTCACCCAGCCCGGGCACAGCGCACCCAGCCCGGGCACAGCTCACCCAGCCATAGCACAGCTCACCCAGCCCGGGCACAGCGCACCCAGCCCGGGCACAGCTCACCCAGCCCGGCTCCGGCGGCAGCTCGGCCGTGGGTCGTCACAGTGAAGCTCTGTGAACTCTGAAGCCCACACACAGTCTGTGCCCTCAGGGAGGTACCGAGGATCGGAGTCAGTCACTCACAAACCATGAGCGAGTTCCAGTTATGATGCTCCTACAACGCATGTGGTTCGATTTTGTGCCAAGTTCGCTTACAGAAAAATACATTTCTTCCCTCAAATTTACAGCAGTTAAAACTACACTTGGAATACCATATTACAAAGGGGGAGTTTATTCTCCAACAAAGATTCTTGGTTCCCTTTTCATTAAACAGAAAAATGGAAGGACTTTAAAAGCAATCACCCCCAGCACAACACAACTGCCCAGACGAACCCATGTGTGCACAGCCCCCAGGCCTGAACTCCAACCGTTTGTTTTGGTGCTCAAAAAGGCACTTAAAGATAAGAAAACAATTGTATTAAAAACCCACAACAAAACAAAACAAAGGAAAATGAAAGGCAATAATTTAATAGAAAGACACTAGAATTTGTACCGTATGGTCAAAAGTAAGGGAGGAAATAAAACCCCTAATGAAGATGGGTTTGCTCTCAAGTCATCTCAGAAAGCATACAAAAACCAGAAAACTGGCAAAGTGAATGTTCTCCAGGAACTAAATGGAAACAAAAGTAATAATTACTGGCAATGGATACACAGCACTCGTGCCAAATGGGTCCTTCCCTCCCCAGCACAGGTCCCTGACCAGCCCGGCCCCGCTGAGCACCTGCAGCCGCCGCGCCGGGCCGGGCCGTGCCCGGGGGCTGCGCCACGAAAGGGGGCGATGGAGAAATAAACACCAACGCGAACCAAACGCCAAGGACGTTCACAGACACGCACACACGCCGTCTGCCCTGCCAGCGTGACAGGAGGGACGCGGGCAGAGCTGCTCCCCACGGGCTCTGCGCGGGGTGCCGGCGGCTTCGCTTCCCTTCGGGATTACTATTATTATTACTGGGTTTGTTTTTACATTGAGCTACCTACTAAGTGCAAAGATTTGTTGAGTGGCATTGGCTTTATCTAATTTGAGCCTATTTTTGTACATTTACAGGTTAACAGTTACTTTCGAGCAGTTAAGCAAGTACAGCAATATTTACAGGGCTGGCAGAGCGGGGCGCGAGGGGACACGGGGGCCGGGCACGGGACGGGCGCCAGCCGGTCCCACGGCCTGCGGTGTCAGCTCTGTGCCCGGTGCACAGGGCGCAGCTGTGGAGGTGAGAGGTGGGCTGCAGCTGTGAAGCACAGGTACAGGTGTCAATGTACAGGCAGTCTGGCACGCGTGGGAGCTCCCCACCGAGGAAACACGAGCCACGGCAGGACTGACGGCTTCTGCCACCCTGGGCAGGGCCTCCACTGCTTCCAGAAGTCAGGCTGCTTCTCCTGCAGAGCTGGCGTCCACAGCAGTGCTGGACAGATGAGGAAGATGAAGGGGGGACAAAGCAAAGCCCCAGGCAGGGTAAGTGGCTGCTGGGGGAGTCAGGAGGGCTTGCAGGCATCTTCACCCAGGCACAGAGCAGCGGGATCAGAGATAGCAGGGAGGAAGGATGAATGTTAGGAGACATTAGCACGTGACCATGGGGAAGTGCCAAATCAAACCAGGGGTCATTGCATGGAAATCTGTACAAGGAAAAGCTGCAGGAGAAGCGCGGAGCATCTCAGATTCAGTGCTTACAGAGGAGTCTGGATTATCACACAGGACCATGCAATCCCCAGCCTTCTGCATATTTTTTTCTCTGGGTAAAACAAAATGTAGATTCCTTTTGCATAAACTCAAACTGTTGTATTATATGGTACAGTACAGAAAGTGCAAAGTATCACCCATCAGATCAGCTTTGCATCTGATGCAATCAAACACGGCTCATGCTTCTCATGCAGGACAACCACTCTGACCTGAGACCCCTCCTCGCTGCTCAGGCCTGACTCTCAAGAGACCATTGGGCTGGGTTTTGATTTAAAAAAAAAAAAAAAAAAAAAAAGGAAAAAGCACGTGGGAAAAGGGAGATGAAGAATCTCCAAACTCTGTAAGTTACTCCATGCTTTACCACAGGTTTGGTCACTAGTCCTTGCTCACTCTGAGAACTTGCAGAGAAGCAGCGTTCCAGTCCCAGTGCAGCGTCCTTCTGCACGAGGGTGATGGCACACACCTCACTCTGTCCCACTCATGACACTCACTTCACTCCATTCCCATCCATGGCACACACCTCGGTTTGTCCCTGCTGCCAGGGCATCACAGGCACATGAAGACATCTCAGGATTCAGGATTGGAAAGACTCCTGCTGGCCAGTCACACATGGTCATGTATGGATTTCCAGCTCTTCTCCACAGCCCAGCAGTGAACAGACCCCACTGTATTTCCCATCCCTTTTTTTTTTCAATGCCAAGAGGTACAGAAAATAAATTCCAGGATGGCCTTGTATTGCTTGACGCACAGCTGCTGCAGCGTGGGCTTCCAGGTGCACACAGACAGCCTTGGAAACCCAGACCAACCCACTGTCTCAAGAGAGGACATTTCAGAGCCAGTTTCTGAGGTAAATCTACTGTTTTAAAAAGTCACTGAATTCTGTACACTTTGTTTTTAATATATACTTCTACACTGAGCGTGCTCTCCAGTGCCAACACGTAGACCTGCCGTCTCCTCCTGCTGTAGGACTGCAAGCTCGGGAAGTGTTTCTGCATGGATGGGGTGCGTGCACACCTATGTGCATACACACACATGTATGTACAGGCCCCACGCGTGTTTCCTTCCACAGAGGCTCCCCGGGCAGGGCTCTGCCCCCCTGCCCACCCAGCGAGGCTCCGCCGCGCCCGCCCCGCTCCCGGCGTCCGGCTGCCGCAGTCCCCGCGCCCCAGCCTACATGGTGCCCGATTTATCTGCCGAGCTGCTGGGGAACAGCTTCTCGGTGGGGGTGACGGCGGGGCTGCCCACCCCCGAGCTGCTGCTGCTGCTGGAGCGGTGCTGCACCACGGGCCGCACCGGCCGCATGGGCGGCGGCCGCAGCTGCGCCCCGGCCAGCCGGGCCGACAGCGCCGGCTTGAAGGTGGTCATCATCTCGGCGGTGGAGCTGCTGCTGCGCCGCATGGCCGCCTCGGGGTCCCGGATCAGGATGGTGTGCAGGGGGCTGGCCGGCTCCGAGTTGGCGGCGCCCGGCGGGGGGTTCTTCATGGGCTCCAGCGTGTCCAGGACCACGTCGGGCGCCTGCTTGGCCGTGTTCTGCCTCTCCAGCTCCCGCAGCTCGTTCAGCGCCGTGCTCATGGTCTTCTCGATGTCCTGCGAACGCCAAAGCAACGTCAGCTGTGCCACAGCACCACCCGCTCTCCTGCGCTCCGCCCCGCCACCCTGGCAGGCGTGTCTGCAGAGGGGGTCTCTGATCTAAGAGCTCCCAGGGAAAACGGGAGCTCTGGGAGAAGGTGTGACGTCCAAACCGGCCGCACAAAGGTGCCCTGCGCTCCCCAAGTCAGCAGGAGCTTGGGCACCGGCTCCAAAGGGCGTGAATCCTGAGCCAGGAGTGATGGGTGAACAGCAGCCTGCCCACCCAGCTCCCCCACAGCACTGAGGCTGGCTTCCCTGCAGCCTCCGTTGGATGTATGGGGCCTCTGCTGCCCCACGCCCACAGGACAACGGCACGTGGCAGGGACAGACACAGGGACGTTTATGGAGCGAGCGGCACAACAGCAGCTCGCCATGGATATACGAGAGGCAGCAACAAGGCCTGAGGCAGCCAAGGAGACACTGGCTTCAGCCCCTCTCTGCCCACCCACCTCCAGGCTCCACAGTCCGTCTACAGGGACCCCCCAGAAAGTGAACCCAGTTCAACCAGAAGTGCCCATACACAGGGAACTAGATACTGCCTATGGCTGCAGTGCTGGGGTCTCCTGTACAAATGGAGAGACCCTCGTTTGCCTTTGCTTAAATCCACCTTAACTTAATTAAGGCCTCTAACTCAGCAAGACCATTGGAGAAGCAATTTAAGGCACCAGAGTCAATTGTTTGAAAAGTCACTCTAGTTAATGCTGTCCTGGTGCAGACAAGTCCTTAATTTTATAACACCTACCAAATGCTCAGTGAGCCCCAGGTAACATTCAAAGGATCAGCTGAAGGGAAATAACTATCAAGTTAGCCCCAATTCATTCTATTAAGTTCCTAAGATGATGAGTGAAAATATTCTCCCCGAGAAGCCTCAGGACTCCCAAGCCCAGCAGCCCCACAAGATTCAAGGTGAAAATTAACATCGTCTGGGTGAGCATCTTTTCCAAGAACAAGCCAAGAGAGCTGGGTGTGACAGCAGCACTGTAAGCGTGTCTGAGGTGAAGGGGCTCCAGGCACTCCCCAGTGAGCTCCCCTGCAGCCGCCTGGTCCCCTCCCAGCCCTCTTACCTCAGCAAGAGCTTCTGCTTCCAGGGATTTCTGATCTCCAAGGCTGCTGTGCCGGGTGGAGCCACAGGTCGACCTCAGAGGGTGGCCGTCAGCCAGGGCCTTCCTGTCTGGGAAATTGATGCTGCCCGCGCTGCCGAACGTCGCCATCCTGCGCTTCTCAGGACTCTCGATCCTGCCCCTGTTGAGGGGGATCTTGTGGGGGCTGCTGGGGCAGGCTGCTGCTCGAGGAGGGGTGTCTATGCCGGGCCCCAGGCCTCGGGGCGGGCTGTGCGTGTCCCCCCCGCTGCGGCGCCGGGGGATGGCTGCACCATCAGACCTCAATCTCACCCTGCAAGGAATCCAGCACGGCACCAGGTCAGCATCTCAGCCCCACCACGGCTGGCCACGTGCTGCAAGGCAGCAGCTCAGCCCTGAGCTCAGCTCAGACCCAATTCGAGCCTTCCAGCTTCAGAAGACTCAGCCAAGAGGGAAGACAAATACTTTAGCCAGTACCAAGAAAGGGACAGCATCAAATCGTAAGAGTAGTTTGGGCTGGAAGGGACCTCAAATGTCATCTTGTTTCAACCCCCTGCCATGGGCAGGGACACCTTCCACTATCCCAGGTTGCTCAGGGCCCCTGTACCCTCCGTGAATGTTAAATTCCCATTAGCAGTGCACACGAAATCCCCTCTAAGCTCGTATTACCCTGCAGTGCTTACCAGAGTTTCCCTGCCAGCCCGCCCTACCCCACACACCGACTGTCCACACCTGTGACAGCGACCGCCACCATGGTGACAGGAATGTGAGTTACCTGCCCATCACTCCCCCAAAGCCATAGTCCATGATGTGATCTGTTGGTGACTGGATGTCGTTCTTGGAGGAGGCTTTATCGTCCAGCAGCGGCCCGCTGCTCGCCTCGCTGTCTGCCTTCTGGCTCAGGCTGTCAGAGAACGCATCGTCCCTAGGAAAGGACACACACACCGGTGACAGGGCTGTGCCCAGGGGAGCCAGGGCCCGGGTGCCACGCCAATCTGAACATCACCACCTCAGCAGCTCCACACTTGGCTAACAAGGAGCTGCACCAAGGCCACCACTTCACTGGGAGCTTGGAAACAGTGCACATCTGCCTTCCCATCCCCTGTGATGACTCCAGATGCAGTGCTTGTAAGAGAGGCAGCACCTGCAAAGGGCCCACAGGCCAGGTGAGCACTGCACAATCCAAGTCAATGCTCACAGGGACAAGGCCAGTGGTAAACCTGGGTCACACCACGCTGGGGAGGCAATGAGAGATGGGGTCCAGGTACACTGAGGTACAATGTTTAGTACTGGTCTTTATCAGCCCAGATGAGAAACAAATGGAGCCAATGCACAGACAGGGAGAAGTGAACAGGCCCAGATTTCCCACCAAAGTCATTAAACAAACTGAAAAACTGGCTGATTATTTTAGGTGACTGACTTGGACCTTGGCAAGTACATGATTTTAACAACCCTCACTTTACTCACATGTCTTGCACCACGATGTACTGGTGGGGAATGAGCCCGTCCACCCCGTTGTGTCTCCCTTCCCACCAGTCTTCCGACGCCCGATGGTACAGCAGCAGTGAGGCCCCTTTCTTAAAGGAGAGCTCCCGTGGAGATCGCCCAATGTAGTCAAACTTGGCTATGGCTTCAATCTGCTCCACCTCTGCACAGGAGAGAGGCACAGCGAGGGCAGCTCAGCTCAGCCCTGCACGGGAGGCTGAAGCCCAGAGAGCCCCTCAGCAGAGCAGCAGTGCTGCTGCCGCCCAGCGCCCCCAGAGCAGCTCACACTGAGCACCAGCCTTCTTGTTTTCAGACTGACCAATTCTTATTGTTCTTCCAGGCTTTCTGGGACCTCTCTCAGACTCACGAACTACCGACAATTACAAACAGCTACAAAGCAGATGGGGAGCAGCAGGAATCTCCCTCTGTGCATATGGCACCCTCACCAACATCCCCATTTTCCGCCTTTGGTTACAGAAAGCCATTATCCTCCAGCCTGAGATTTTTGTCAAGCCATGTCAGATGCTGTGATCAAACACCACTTACCTTCTCCTCCCTTCCTTATCCTGGAGACAGTTTGGCCTGAATTATTGATGAGCGACTAATGTCCCTTTGGGGATTCCCACAGAAATAATGATACCACTCCAGCCAGGCAGCTGCTCTGCACCCCACCATCTGCAGCACTCTGCCTCACTGTTTCCCCACCTTTCCTAATGTGAGCTCTACCAAACACCCATGACAAACTGGGAGCTCAGGACCTGAAATACAGGAGGGCTGAGGTAGAACTTCACTTTGGAAGGTCATGAGCACACCAGGGTCCTCTAAGCCTCTGGCCAAGTGTGTCACAGCAGGAGCTGCTGGGGCACCCAACAGTACTGAGGAGCCTGTGAAAGAGCCTGGCTCGTATGCAGATCTGTTTCCAGCTGGGGAACATCGAATCCTAAGAAACCATTGCAACAACTGCAAAGCAGCAGTGTCTCTCTCCTCATTAACCAGAGCAACCCACACTGTGCATTGCTTGGGTGGCAGAACTGCTGCCACTCCCCAGCCACCCCTGGAGCATTAGCATGCCTTCATTAACTGAGACAGTGGACCATTTCAGTCCCCACCTGGAGACTGGCAGACAGAAAATGACAGAGCAAAACAGGGCAAGCCTCCCCAGCTCCTCCAGAACTGCCTCATTCTCATTAAACACGGAAATTTGCTCTGCCCCATTCCTGATGGTAGGCTCAGCAGCCACCAGTGTGTGACCCGGCACTCTGCTCAGGAACCAAACCCACGTGGAGGAGGGGACACCAAAGGAGGACACAGAGGATGCTGCATCAGACCCTTGCCCCATTCCAGCCCCCCCTGACAGGCCAGACCACTTCAGCAGATTCATCTTCCCCACCTTAAGCAACCCCCACATGAGGGCAGAGCATCTGGGAACACCACAGGAGGATCAACAGAGTGTTCTGGAGGAGACAGAGCCAGGAGGGCTCCCACAGCCCTGACACAACGCTGGGCTACCAGCAGGGAGTGTATGCAGGGCAAGGGGGAGAGGGAATATGTAAATCCACAAAATACAGCTGCTCATCTGCTCTTCACTTGGCACCGCAGTTAATCACTCGGAAACCCCAATCGGAGCCATTAACGTGGCCACCCAAGTGTGAAATTGGCTGCACAGCAGCTCCCTTGCCTCCCTTTGCCAGGCTGGCCGGCTCCTGCCTGGAGCTGAGAGCAGGCCTGGAGCTGCCCAGCCCTGCATGCCCTTCCCTGTGCCTGGAGCCACCTGGCCTTGTGTGCCCTTCCCTGTGCCTGGAGCCACCTGGCCCGCCATGCCCTTCCCTGTGCCCTTCCCTGTGCCATTCCTCCTCCTGCGGCCCGTTCATCAGGTGAGCCCTCCCTCCTCCCCACAGGGCAGATGTGTTCTGCTGAGGCAGGACAGAGCCAGGGCAGCAGCAGTGTCGGAAGCAGAAGGTGCTCAGCTCCCCAGGGCCCTTCCAGCGCAGCAAGCCCTGCCACGGTTCCCCACCCACGGCAGTGGCAGCGGCGTTTCCCAAACGCGCTCGCGGCTGGTGCGGCTGGCACACGGGGAGCACAGCGCTGCCAGGCTGCAGCCCAGCCCTGCCAGCAGCCAGCTCCTGCAGCTTGCTGTGCTGTACAACCCGCAGTGCTTGCTGCCGTCCTGCAGCACAGCTCTGCTGGCACGGCCAGCCCCTGCTCGGTCCTGCTCACCCTCGTCACTGGTGTGCGGCTCTGTCCCGTTGTCGTGGTCCACCTCGTCGATGGTGCCCGGCTCGCTGTGCGGGCTGTCACTGCAGAGGAACACACCAGGCTGTCACACAGCAAATGACACCGTTCCCAACGCACTCAGCACACCTAATGCTGCCCAGGGAGGTGGTGGAGTGCCCATCTCTGAGGTGTACAACAACAACTGGATGTGTCTAGGCGACAAGGTGGTGTTTGGCCAAAGGTTGGACTCAGTCTTGGAGGTCTTTGCCAACCTAACTAATTCTGTGATTTGTGATTCTCTGATTTCAAATCACAGCAGATCCCTGAACTTGCTGAGAACAGCAGACACTCACACCACGATCGCCAGGCCCAGAATGTCACGTTCTGTTGGCTCTTGTGTCTACTAAGTTTGGCTAAAACTAACACAAAGTGTCACCAAGTTAAATGTCCCATTCCCTAATTCACAGTGAGCTTCACCTTTAGCTGCTCTGCTGCACCAGGAAGAATGGTGACAAGTGACTAGTGTAAGGCATGGCGAGGTCTCAGAAATGTATGAAACTTGTAGAAAATCACTTCAAGTATGTTATTGATCCCGGTTTGTTAAACCCAGACCTAAATGTTGGGTTAGAATTCCAGCAACAAAAGGAACTGGAAGGTTTGGGTTAACCTTGGGCCAAGGGATTTAATCCAACCAGCAAATTATAATGGTACTATGGGTCTTTACTCAAAATTTCCAGCCTAGGAGAAACTGGATAGAATTTACCTAAAATTCTGTATTGCTGAACATGCTTCTGTGGATGTGCAGCTCAAAAAAAAATCTTCAGTATTAGTATTTGCCCTGGAAAAAAGTTTCTTCTGATGTTTTTTACTGAGATTTAAAATATTGAGTCAGCACAAGGAAATGAAATACCTGGTGAAACTGCCTGTTTTGACTAGTAAGACTAAATTAAATGGTTCAGTGTGCAAGAGCCTCCTGGCCTGCTGAAGGTGTTTGTAGCCAGGAACCCTGCAGAGAGCTCACCAGTACTCCTCCCCTCCGGTCATGCACTTCTCGTAGACAGGCCCCTCCAGCTCTCGGTGGCTGGGGAAGATGCCCTCGTGGTGGATGATGATGGTTTTGATGACCTCATTGACATGGGCCTGGCAGGACACCGGATCCTGCCCGTCAGGAATGTGCATCAGCGTGGGCCCGAAGCAGATGGCCAGGTTGTAGGGATCCATCATGTTCTCATCGCTGTACTGTGACAAGCTGCAAGCACACAGGGAGGAGCTGCCGTGCCGTGGTCCTGCTCTGGGAATCCTCCCGGCAGAGCCCACCGCCCTGGCACCGAGCTGTGCCCTCCTGGCACACGGGCACGGCCAGCAGCGCCGGGAGGGAGCCACGCACAGCTCCCCATGGCAACAGCACAAGGGACTCGAGCCCCAAAGACAGGGGAGCCCTGGCAGAAGGGACAGCAAGGAGGAACTTGGTGAAGCAGGAAAAGACTCACTGGTTAAGGAATGCAAAGAGGTATCTCATGACCACGATGACAGCCCGAGGCAGAGTGACAATGATCTGCTGGATCTGGTGCACTCTCTCTGCAGGGTTCTCAATTTCTGGAACGCATGGATAGAAAGCACATCTTTAAAAACCTTTTCAGGACCAGACAGCTCAGCACCAGAGGGACTTGCTCCAGATCTAGTGGCCCAGTAAGTGAGGAAAACAAAAGCCTGTCTCCAGAGGTCATCCTTAGTCTGGTACTAAGGTGCAGGAAGAGAATGGAGGACACTGCTCCCCCAGCAGGGAATTCGTATGTTCAGATGCAGTATGAACAGCAAATAAAGACATTTCCGTAGGTTTATTTTTAAAATAAATGTTTATGCATTATTCATTTCATTCCTCAACAACTCCTCTGTTCCTCAAAAGCTTGAGTCAATGTGGCACTGAAAACAGAGCACTGCTTGATTTTCTAGGGCAGATTTTTAAATGAGGTTTTTATTCAGGTTACCCTTCTGGGTCACGCATTGGATCCTTCTGAGCCCTTCTGCTCCTGTCTCCTACTGCTCCAAATAGGAATTAGAAACTCCCAGGAAACAGGTTAGCTGGACCTGTGCTGAGTCAGTGCTTTCAGACCACTGCTCTCCACTGCACGGGGGTGCAGAGCCCGGAGCTGCCACCAGACACCTGCACCCTCCCAGGGGAAGGGGCTGACTCAGGGCTGTCCTGCCCTAAGCTATCCCTGTGTTCTCTAGAGTTAATCCTGTGGCTGCTTTTCACAGGAAGCAGAGGACAAGCACCAGAGCTTTTTTGGATCACACAGAAGTGCTTGTTCTGGCTCAAACTATGCCATTTGCTAGCCACAATAAAGTTCACTGACAGCACGTCAGTGGCAGCTAGGCTGCCATTTAATCTAAATTCTGAGCAAAATCTGGCCTCAATACCAAGATGGAAAGCTTTGTAGTATTTCACACGGGGAACTTTTCCATTTGATTAATCCCATTTCTGCCTGCTGGATTCTCTACTTCTTCAGTTTGGTTTTACAAAAGAGAGTATTTCTTTTGAAAAACCCAACTAAATATGAACTGGATACAACCCTATGACAACAGATATCTGTTCTGACACCCAGAGGAACAAATTCTCAAAACACTTGCCTTTCTCCCAGTGCAAAATATTTCAGCTGGGCATATGGAATTAAGAGGATACCAATCACCACTGCAGACACAAGGACAGCCCCATGTGGACTCTGGAAAGTGCCTTTGGACCTGTCTATTGCCCTTGTGCCTTTGAGGAGCTTCCACATAAACTCCTAGCCCTCCAAGAGCAAAAGGAAATGTTCTTCACCTTGCTTAGGCTGGGACACCAAGTGTGCAACCTGTGTTTATGTGTGTTTGTGTGGCACAGACAGCTGCACTTCAGGTCAGACTTTTAACAGGAACAAGGCACTTGAATTTATTTAAAATCTATCCTTAATCAAAAGGTTGCAAGAGCAGCAGAAAGATAAAGATGAGGAAAAGAAAGATTCTTGTTAAAATTGTAAAAAGAAAGAGACAGAATAAGAGAATAACACCCAGAAAATTAGCAGATGATGTTTGCAAAAAAATTCCCAAAAGCTTAATAAATTGTGAAAATTTGCATTAATCAGGGATGGTGTCAAACACAAGCCTATCTGCAAGCACACAGGCAGCCACATCACCAGGCACATTCTGGCACCAGAGGGGAGCCATGCCCTTCTCCCAGGCTGTGCCCTCAGGCTTCCAGCTCTGCAGCCCCTGTGGAGGGCAGCCAGAGAATGCACAAGCCAAACTGCAAACCCCTGTCCAGGGCATGAGCAGAACCACCTTCCTTTGTCTGTCTCACATGTGTGCTGTGCTGCTTTACACATCAAAACTGAATAGCAACGATGTCCTAAAGGTACTACATAAAACAACTGTTCTTGAGAAATCAGAAGGCATCCCTGTGCCCTGGCACGAGCCCATCCCTGTGCCAGTGCCCTCCAGGTACCACCTGTCTCCCTCAGCACCACTAGACCCCAGCAGTTATGAACATGCATGTTCAGAAGGGGGAAAGCACCACGGGCAGTGAAGCCCAGACAGGGCCTTGAGCAGATGTTCCCCTGTTGGTGCCCCTACAGCTGAGACATGCCAACATCTCCCCTGTAACATAAAATCACCCTGCAGCCAAAATGGGCAGCACTTCCATCACCTCTCAGGCTTCAAGGTCATTGTGCCTCCTTCATTCCCCCCAGAGAAGTAATCTCCCCTCTCCCTCCCACCAGTGCACACTGCTGACATCCTTTCCCAGCAGCTCCCACTGCCCACCTGCCACCCTCCTCGCAGCAGAAAGCCCTGGCTGCACACTCAGCTGCACCTGCCCCCATTTAGTGCTTCTGTCGTCCCACCCAGCTCCCCACAAAGAGCTGTCACATGTACTTACTTATAGTAGATATCAAATCTTGAAACCTTTCCTTAGGAAAGAGGGGGTTTTCCAGTCCTCGGAAATACAGCTTCAAGACTCCAGCCACTGAGTTAATGTCTCGTTCGTTCTGATCATCAGCAAGGGGGTCTTCACCTGCCCACAGAAAGGCTTGATGTCAGCATCACCATCAAGCTGGACTAGCACAAAAGGTTTTCCTCATTTAGTGGAACATCCAAACTTTCCAGGGCTCAGAAACCCTCCTCATGTGCAACGGCAATGCTGATTTTTCCTGAAAACCAGTTTTAGTGGGGGATTTCAAACCTTTCCTGAGAACAAGGATGATATTGGTTGTTTCTCCTTATTGTTTCCAGCTCAGTGCATTCCTTCCATTTACAGCACCAGCCTGGAAAGCTGAGGAGGTCTGCACGACACTGAGTGAGAGGCTGAGAGGGCAGGTTTGGCTGGAGGATACAATCACACCTCTGGAATGGACCCAACAGCTCTGGATAGCTTTGTACTGACTAAAATCTGTGAAAGGCTTTCAGTGCCCCTGAGATTTGGATACTAATTCATCTTAAATTGGATGTGCCAATCCTCCAGCCTTTGACAATCCTAACACTGCCTCATCCATTGGCCCATCCTGCTCCATCCTGATCCTTCCAACGCTGCTCAGGGATTAAGGGTCACCACTTTAGCAGGACTGTCCCTGTCACAGCTCCCCTCCACTCAGGACAGCAGGACTGCTTTCCCTTTCCCACGGCCTGGCATCCTGAGTGTGATTTTCTCAGCAGATTCACTGGCACCTCCACAGCCAGCAGTGGCACCAGGTACAGGGAATGCTGCGCTTCCCTTGGCAAACTGCTGCAGGAAGGATGAACAAGGGTCCCCAGCAAACTCTTTTATGGCTCTTGTGTTTTTAACGACTGTGGAAAAGACCTCTGCACGTACCCCTACCTCTCATACTCCTTCCCTGGGCAACTCTTCACTATGCCAGAGACACAGCACTGGGAAACACAGAAGGGATAAAACTTGCACATGTCTCATAGCACAGAGGGCTTTAACACAGGCTTTACACCCTGGCTAATGCACCCAGCACACACCACCTCCCACAGGGATCCTCCTCAGGCAGGGAGGGCATCCTGCTGTACCTGCACACCCCAGCCACACACCTCTCTCAAACGAGTTCTTGATGTCGTTGACTTCCACCTGGGAGCCAGGGACTCTGAAGATGCCCTGCTGCTGGAGGCCTGCAAGAGAACAATGCTTTAGGAGAGATTTCTGGAACTGTGGGGCAATACCTGCAGGTTAAAACAGCAGAACCCAGGAGCTGATGCAGGCTTGGACCAAGCAGGGCCAGCCTGCTGCACCTCACTTCTGCTCCTATTCTCCAGATCAAGGTGCTGAAAGGGCTCGTGCCCGAGCAAACAACTGAACCTGGACACGTGCTCACTAGTGGCCAGTCAGCCAATGCCATGGCAATTCCAAGCTGAGCCCATGGAGAACAGAGGGCAGGCAGCCCTGGGATCCCTGCTGGCTCCCACTGCTCACTCAGGTCCTTTATCCTTGGCAGGTTCTGGGCCACACGGAGCCAACTTACCATACAGATTGATGTAGCGGATGCAGCTCTCTACAACAAGTGGAATGGCCTGTCCTGAATCCTTCAGGAAAGGAAAGGAGAAGAGAAAAAATTACTGGTTTATTGCTAACAAAGCATGGGAAATGCATAAAGATTGCAAAAACAGAGATTTGAAAATTAATGCTGTGGAGTTTAGTAAGAGGACAGGCAGGAAAGGAGGTGTTACAAACATGGAGCCATCAAAGAGTGCTGAGGATACTGTGTACAGCCAAAAATGCCCAAGAAAGCTATCACTAAGGTGTGTGAAATGCTGCTGCTCCCTGTCTGGCTCAAACAGGAGACTGCCACGAGGGATCACAGCTATTCCACCTCAAAGGTGGAACGCTGAAATAAAAGTTGTGCTATACCTGGCTGATGGAATAAGCTTCCCATAACACAGCTTACAACAATATTTCCCACCAAAGGAAAGAGCCATTGTCAGCAGGTGCTAAAAAACCCAACAAACACCACTGGGTATGGAACCAAGTGTCTGAGTCTGGACCAGTGGTGAATTCTGGCTTCTTTCCAAGCCCCTTGTGGCAGAAGCTCAAGGGGACCGTGGGCCATGTCTGACAGCCCAAGTGGACACATTTCTCTTTGGGATTCTGGTGGTTTTTCCAGCAGAGCACAGTGGCATCTCTGGGCAATTCCCTCTGTCTCACAGATGGGTCTCCAATAAGTACCTGATTCCTCGTTCGTGCATTCCTCCTTCCTCTGAGCACAAAAAAAGCAGCAGAGTGGAAAAAAAGAGAACAGATTAAGCAGGAGCAAGTTCAGTTAGAGGTAAGCATCTCCTTCGGAGGCCATGAATGCTCAAATGCAATGGCAGCTTAGCAAGGGCCAACACAGGCCTTTGGGATGTCCACCCTCCCTCCCAAAGCCCTCGGGCACGCTGCAGCCCAGCCTCAGCGACCTGCAGGGACAGCCTCTCGGATTTCCTCCCTGCCTGAACCTGTAGCCTTCCCAGGAGCCTGAGGACAGGGACAGACCTGGCTTAGGGCACAGACAATGCTCTGAGTGGGGCACTGGGCAGCCGTGGGGGCACTGGTGACATCTGGGCAGCAGCCAATGGCCCAGCTGCCTGTGAGGCTGTACACCCCAAGGGCAGGCAGCTGTCCCCCAAAGGGTCTCTGCTAGCACGGGTCACTCCTGCTCAGATGGATTTCTGGAGCAGGTAATTCCTCCTCCTCAGTGCTGAACCAGCTGGGATTTAATGAGCATTACTTTTTTAAAAACCAGTTTAAGTCAGGAGTAATCACAAATCCTAACGGGATTACAGGCTTTGCCAGCGGGGCCAGTACTCCCCGTGCTGGTGCTGTGTACAGACACTGCCCTCGGGCTTAGGGCTGAGCTTGAGGCAATAAACCCCAGCCAGATGATGCCTATTCGTCACCTAATCCAACAGTTTGTCTCTACAGCTTCCCAAAGTGTTTTCCCTGAAGCTTTCTCCAGAGCAGGATTACAGGACACCACTGTCAGCAGCTGGCAGGGGCTGAGCCAGCTGGGCTGGCTGTTACTGATGTATTTGTGTGTGTGCCCTCCAACATGGACACCCCCACAACAGGATTTCTACCCCAGGCTGACAGTCCTTGAAAGTGGGAAACACTTTCTGGGATCATTTTATCTTCCTTCTCAGCCACAAGGATGGATGACCATCAAAAATAGGAAGGGTGGTGTGTCTGTTTGAGAGCCAGGCTGAGCTTGTGTGATCTTTCTTCCCAGGATGGGTAGAAGCAGCAGGACAATGAGGACACTCAGCCAGGACTGCCTCACAGTGCACATGGCCACCAGCCATGGGTGGGGTCTGGAGCACACAGCTGATGGGACAGGAACACCAGGAATGCACGAGGGGAGCTATGGAGAGAAATCATCACCGAGGCAAAGCCATGCTGGCCACGCCAGCTGGGTGCAGATGGGCCAGAGGGACCCCCTGAGGATGGCAAGCAGCCAGGACAGGAAAGCCACCATTCCATTCCCAGCGTTCACAGACACTCCTACTGCAAGCCAGCAAGTACCTTAATGAATGTTTCCATATTGCCGTTAAAGAGTTTATGATTATAGACTGAGAGAGGCCTAGGTCTCCTCATTTTCTGTGGCTTAGGGGGAAGACATGGGGGCCTGGGAGAAAATGGAACAAAATAAATCAACAAAACACCAACATAAATGCAAAGGCAGGGTGAGATCCCACAGGTTATAACTGAGAATAAGAAATCAAACAGAAAAGTCCCTCTGTGAGGACTCGTGTAGCTCCACACACCCTGCAGCCACTGACACTGGCTGTCCCACACAGACACCACTCCAGCAGGAAACCAGCAGCACTGGTGGCCAGCTGGATCTAACACTGCCTCCCACCACCGCCAGCTCAGCACTCCCTCAACATGAAGAGGCACCAAGAGCAGCTGAGGAGATGTATTTAAAATAAACCACAGCTACCCCCAAAAACACTGGGGTATTCCTGTTTGCTCCTAAGCAGATTTCACTCTGCTCACAGAAAGAGGCCAGAATGTGGACAGTGGGAGCACCTCCACTGTGCTAACCTCTGTTTGGAACCCCAGGGATGGGGACCACCCTCCCACTGCTAGTGACCAAGAAGGCAGGGAAGCCTGTGACAGGTTTCAGTGCAGTACTGAGGACAATGGAGTGCCACTTGCATTAATGCTATTCCCACCCCAGTTCCTCTGGATAATGAAGGACATTCAGTGTCTAGATCTAGAAAAAGGAGAAAAACACCACAAAATCCAAAACAGATTTCTGTCCTGCCCTCTGGCCCAGGCTGTTCTGATGTCTACAGGGGAGAGAACACAACTGCAAACACACACAAAACTGGGTGCTGGGAGCCTTCATGCAGGAGATCTCATGGAACAGACATGGACACTTTACACAGAGCA
Source organism: Onychostruthus taczanowskii (assembly GCF_017590055.1). Taxonomy (NCBI): domain Eukaryota; kingdom Metazoa; phylum Chordata; class Aves; order Passeriformes; family Passeridae; genus Onychostruthus; species Onychostruthus taczanowskii. The sequence goes on along the minus strand of NW_024506993.1, from coordinate 504,830 downwards.
AAAGGGGACAGCAGGGGTCTGCTGGTTCCTTAATCAGATGCCTCTAATTAAGCAACTTGACTGTACAACACTGCTACAGCTTCCAGGCACTCCTCTGAGGGGTAACTGAGGAGCAGAGGTGCTGCTGCCCGCTGGGACAGCCCTGCCCCACGCACTGCAGGGACTGTGCCTGCAGCCCCAGGCAGGGCCCTGCACTCACAGCCGGGGCCCCAGGGCCATTTCAGCTCCTCAGAGTGCCACACTGCACTCTGCTCTCTGAAGGTCCCTCTCTGTCCTGACAGCACCCCGGTGCCCCGCTGGGTGCCCGGCCCTGGCGCCACTCGGGCTGGCGCTGGCAGCACAAGGAGCCTCCTTCCTGCCTGGCACGGCAGCCAGGCTGCACCATCTGCTCCACCACTCCTAACAGGGAACGGAGCTTTTGTGGCTGGTATTATAAATTTTATTAAACACAAACAAGGTTGGAACAAGCTGACACACAGAGAGGCCGTGCATGTTCTAGGGAGCTGTTTGGAGGCCTTGCTGGCCTGTGTCTGACTGTCAACACCAGCACACTCCTGGCAAGCCACCGGAGCTCTGCAGAGATGCTTCATGGACTGGACACGGATCAAAGCCTCCCCTCTGTCTCATCTGCCCAGCCCTATCTCCTGCAGCAGAGGGATGAAGTCTGTGATACAGGCATGCTCTGCACTCATAGATAAAGTAGCCAGAGCTGGGAGAGGATTTCAGGGACGTATTAAAGTCCTCAAAGGAAGAGGGATGGCAGGGAGCGAGTGGACACCTTTGTGTCAGCCTGTCTGAACACAACCCCACCTCAGCTACACTCCAGGGCATTGCACTGTGCTGACAAAGCACATCCAGGCACAGCAGAGCCAGCCAGCCAGAAACCACACTGCAGCAGAACCAAGGGCTGCTTGCCATCCCCCTGACCCCAGCACTCCAGGCCATGCAGCTGGGAAGCAGGATGTGGGGCACAGGGACTGCCAGCCTGCCAGCACGGGGGGCTGGGGTGGGTAACTGAACCCCACCAAGCTGCACCAGTAGCAAAGCAAGCCCCCCTTCCCACAGCCCCTCCTGCCAGTGCCAGCCCTCCCCAGGAGCAATAAGGGGAAGCAAGTGCTCACCTGGTTGTTCCGCACTCAGCTCTTTCACCTGCAAGAAACACAAGTTCCCATCATCCCTCCACATCAGCCACCAGCAAAGGACTGCCGAGCACAGCTGCACAGGAGCTCACACCCTCACTGCTGGCTCCTACACCCCAAGGAATGGCTTCCAGCAGAGAGAAGCTGCATTTGGGGAGGAGAGATGCCCACCTGGTGCCCCCACCATTAAAAGACAGATTAGAAATCTGGAGGGAGAAGAGCGAGAGGAAGGAAAGAGGCAGAGGGTGGGAGTGAATGGCAATCTCTGCTGCTGGAGAAGTAACTCAGCACTTCAGCACACAGTTTCAGATTCAAAGAGATTTCTCTATGTGCACTCCCAAAGAAAAGTGGGAGGAGTAATCCAAGGAAATCATGGTTTTGTGTGTCACTGGTTAGGCTGAGCAGCAGCAGCCAGGCACAAAACCCTCAGTCACTCAGGAGAGCACACACAGGGGAGGCTGGCAGATGACACATGGTTTAAACCCTCTCAGGGGATGGGAGGATCCTCCCTGGACCTGACCCCAACTCACCTTCTCCTAGAGTTTGCTTCAGCAGGTCGTGTTTAGCCTGGAGCTTCGTGATGAGGTTACTGCCATTCAGATACTCCTTAAATTTCTGGAATTAAAGAACAAACGGGTGGGTTAAGCACCACAGCCCCTAATGGAGCTCGCTGCTGCCCGGGGCTCAGGAGCTGCAGGCTGCGCCAGCTGCGCCGCAGGGCTCAGCAGGGTCTGATCACTTCTCCCTGCTCCAGCCACTGCCCTGATGGTCTTATTAGCCTGGTCTCCTTGGAGCTGCCCCTCCTGCCTAGGAATGCAGGGAGGCACAAAGAGTTCAAAGCTGGCTTTCTTTTGTCAGGCTTCTGGGAACGGCCTAGGAAATCAAAGCAGCTTTCCCTGCACTGCCAAGGCTTCGCCTCTGTGCAAACCAACAATGCCAAGCGAGAACTCCCAGTGCCTGAGCCCTCGCAGGCAGGGACTGCCAGGTGCCCCACGCAGCTGGTGACACTGTGCAGAACAACTGCCATCCCCCAGTGAGGCTGTCGGACACCAGAACACTCTGAGCAAGGCATTACACAGGTAAGAGGACAGAGGGAGACAAGAGATGGAAAATGGAAGACGGACAATGGGAAAGATAAAATCTCTGCAAAAACCATTAAAGTAATCTCAAGCACAATTCCAAATGGAAATGCAATTTCCCCTCTATTTACAATAATATTACTAAGAGAAAACAGAAGCTCTGAGCCTCTCCTACTCCACTCAGTAAGTTTTGAATCTCATGTGGCTGAGTTGTTCCTTCAAAGAAAAAAACAAGGCAGGCACTGGACTGTCAGTCCCTTTGTAGTGCCCTGCCACTGAAATGCATTCCAGACCCCAATCTGACAGAAGACAAGTACTTAAAGAGACTGAATTGGTTCTTGCTCTTCACTAATGAGCACTTAACTGGGCCTCAGCCCTGGCAATTAATGCTTCGTGTCCTGTATGCCTGAGCTGAGACTCACAGTGAAATAGAACATTTCAGTCTCCTGCTGGTTGGCTCTCCTCTTGGCAATGTTGATTTTGCTCATGTAGGTCTCTGATGCAGCTGATTTGACCGACTCAGTGGAACGGCTGTGCTGGAAGGCATCTGAAACATCAAAATCTTCCACTGTCAGCATGTCCTGCAAGGTCTGCATCGTGGCATCCAGCGTTTTCCGTACCTATCAGAAACAGGACAGCGTGGGTTTGAGGCAGACTGGGAAAAGGACACATCTTGAGCCAAAACAACCACTCAACAGGCAGCTCCTGAGCCCTGGGCTAGCACTGGCTGCAGTCTGTGGGCACTTCCAGCTCTGCCACAGGAGGGGCTCCACACCTGAGCACACCAGGAAACCTCCAGTGAAAGAAAGGCCCAGCAGTGCTGCCCACAGACCCCACCTCTTACCTCTTCATTCTCTATCTTGAGGGTGGCCAGCCGAGACTGCAGCTGGTGGTACCGCATCAGCAGCTCGGTCTGCACAGGCTGCTGGGCGCTCACCTGGCACACCTGGGACAGGAGACATTCCACGGTCACACACAGACCAGACGCACATTTCCATACCCACACAGTTCCCTCCAGCCCCCATAAGCTCCTGGCAGCCTCCAGAGAGGTTGTGTTGCCATGTGTCCCATGAGCAGTGCCCTGGACCCAGGCCAGCACCGAGTGTCTCTGCCATCTCCCAATTACAGCAGGTTAATCACAGCTCCCCTGTGCAGATCTGTGGGGCAGAGAGAGCCAAACCACGGGCTCCCTAATTGGGGCAGACATGGAGCAAGAGGCAGCCTGAAAGGAGGAGCCCTAACAAGCCGAGAGTCTCATTAGGAAAGGAAACACGAACAGCAGCGTGTGAAGGCAGCAGCGAGGGGTAAGGAGTCCGGAACAATTTCACAGTGATGGTTTAGAGGAGGCCAGGCCCCTCTGCAGCCCCACAGGTGAGCACGTTACCTCATCCCCCATGTGCGGCTGGAACTCGAACTTGAGCGGCGGGCAGAAGACCTGGTTGCACATGTCCATGACGGTGTGCTTGTCGCTGCGCGCGTCCAGGTTGTCCACGGCGTTCTCGATGACGTCCAGGCCCTCGTGGCGCGACGTCTCCAGGTTGTACTCGGCAGACAGGTATGTCCTGAAGGTGCGAGCAAGGCTGGCGTGGAATCCCAGATCGCAGCACTGAGAAACACGAGGAGGCTCTGGTCACACAAACCCTGCCGAGCCATTTTGCGAGGTTCCCAAACACTGATGGGCGTTGAAGCAAGGTGGACACCGTGCCCTGGGTGTGTGCACATCCTGCTCTGTCCCTGGGCAGCTGCCTGCCTCCCACCACGGAGCAGCTCCTCACGCTGCTGATCACTCTCATGTTTATCTTGGGGGAAATTACAAAACTTGGGTTTAATTGCTGCCAAAATACCGTACTTTAGACAAAAAACCTGGTTTTAAACATTGTCCCCACTATAACTGAATCTGGCATGTCAAGTGTCATACCAGCACAGGGATTTGCAGCCCTGAAAGCTCCACCAGAGCTGAGCAAGTCCATCCTGTGACCAATCCCCACATTGTCACCCAGCCCAGAGCACTGACTGCCATGTCTAGCTACTCCTTGAACACCTCTAGGGATGGAAACTCCACCACTTCCCTGGGCAGCCCATTCAAGTGTCTGACAACCCTTTCCATGAAGAAATACTTCCTGAAATTCATACTGATAAACTTGAAGAGAAACCCTAAAACTCAGCTGGAGCCACAAGCAGCTGTGACCCAAGAAGCCATCTCATGCTTGGTGCCAGCGTGAGGTGACACCGCTCAGCTCAGATCACATCACAGCAGGGCTGTGCTTGCTTCAGCCCCAGCTAAAACCAGCAGCAGCAAAGCTACACTGCACCGATTCCCAGCCCCACTGTCCCTCCTAGCCTTTAAAACCAGCGAAAACCCATGCACAACAATGAGCAGTTTTGTAAAAACTATCAAATTGTCACAGCCCTCCATTTATCCTGCTTCTATTCAGTTTCTAATCACATTAACTGAGAGTATGGGCAGTTATGGGCTGGCACAGACCTGCCTTAAAAAAATCAACAAGCAACACAAAAAAGATAAGGGGAGAATTTCCATTTGCTGCTTGGGGCAATCCTCATTCTGTGCTGCAAGTCTCTCCCATGAGACAGTTTCAGCATGAACACCCATCCGACCACTCAGGCTGTTGGAACCCAGAGCTGGAACAATGCAGCCGAGGGGCTGCCCCACAGACAGGGCAGGGACCAGGGCCAGGACCCCTGTGCCAGCACTGGGGGAGAGCAGCACTCCTGCCCTGACCAGCTGACCACAGCCCCGTGCCCTGGGAACGCTCCCCAGCACCGCCCAGCCCTCAGCCGCGCTCTCCCACCCCTGGAATCACAGCTACTTTGCTACAAAAACAGTACCAGGAGGAAATATCTGCCACTGCTCAAGGGTGGGAATTCCCTAAGCACACAAACCCAGCCACTGCAAGGCAGAGCACTGAATGGCACAGAACCCAAGGAGAGGGGCTCAGGGCACTGCCAGCTGCTTTTAGGACAAAATTCCACATGAAACGTTTCCCCTTTTTTGCTGCTGGACTCGCACTGAAGCCGGTGGTGCCCAGAAGTCAGCTGCTCCTGAAAAGCAGGGCAGGCACCTCCCGCACACACTGCAGCCCTTGAAGTCCCTGGTGATCAGCACCGCGCCGGCTGCTTCACACACGGGTGCCCAGAGAAGAAAAGACGGAGCAGGGATTTCCACGCAATTCCCAGAGGAACACACAACGGGGAGGGGAGAAGAAAAAGGAAGGGAAAAAAAAAAGACTTCAAACCGATGCTCCCAGCCCCAGAACAAATGGCATTTTCTCACCCCTCTCATCCCTTTGATGGCAAATAAATTAGAACCACAAATAATAATCCCGGCCCTTCCGCAGCGCCTTTCATCTGCCAAGCTCAGAGCTCCCCAAGCGTTAATTCATCACGGCTGGCAACACCCTGCAAGGGGTGGAAATATCCCAGGGCTCAGCTTGAGAAACAAACCGGCTCCTGGAGCTCAAGCAAGCACGTTTGGCCAAAGGACTGTGGAAGCAGCCAAATACCTGTGTGCCTCCCACTGCCCAGCCCAGAGCTGCACGGGGGCAGTGCTGGGCTCCAGGAGAAGGAAATGCACAGTGGTCTGGGGCTCCAGCACTTCGAGTCCCTCTGCTAGCTGGGAGGCTGAACCTGCACATGACAGAGCTCAGCCAGGCCCACAACTCGGACCTGAGCAAGTGGAAGCCTGGAGTAACACCTGAGCACCCTGCAAGCCACCTTAATTTCCCAGGCAGAGCAGTAATGCCCCTGCCTCCACAGGACCAGCACTGCCTGCAAACAAAGAGCCCGACTCATTTGCTCTGCTCTGTTCCCTCTTCTCTGCATTTTCTTCCTTATCTGTTTTTAAAAAATATTCTGCATTATTTTTAATTATATGCATAATACATAATAATTATATGCCTATTTAAATTTATTGCCTCTTCTCTCTTGACGTTGCTGCAAAATCCAGAGCTGTACTGTGAGACAAGTAAATCACAGAATCCCAGAACTTGGGAGAAACCTTAAAGATTATCCAATTTCAACTACCCTGCCATGAACAGCGACACCTTCCACGAGCCCAGGTTGCTCCAAGCCCTGTTCAACCGGGCCAGTGAAGCCAACTGAGGATTTTTGGCATAACTATTTCAGCTGCTGTTTCTGCTCCCTAACTTGACTCAGCTGATTTTTCCAGAGACCGAGCAATTCGACAGTCCCATGTAACGTTGAATTTGCTCAGAGTTCCCCTCCTTTCCTGGCTTGTCTCAGATACAACAATCAGTAATCCATAGAGGAGCGAGCTGCTGTTCCAGGACTCGGAGGAGGCTGTACACGTTTCGGCAGATCAGTTTGCATGGACACCAACTGTTCCATTTTCTCTGCTGGATCTAGTGATATCTTTCATGTGACCACTTCAAACTATTTTGCAGCCATTTCTCACAGAACTCCAGAGGGATGGATAAGGAGCTTTATCTCCTCTTCGCATACGTGGCCGAAAAGATTAACTCGGTCACACAGTTAATGACAGAAATGAGACAAACCCAGGCGCTTAAACAGACGCACGTGTCACCCGAGGAGGAGGCCCCGTGGTGCCCTGACAGTCCAAGGCTAATTTGATCTCTCTCTATATTCTTCCCTTCCTTTCCAGGACAAAACAAAGGCCACTGGAGACAGAGGGGCAGACGGCTCTGCGCCCCTTACGGCTCCTCTGACGGGCTTCACAGCTCTCATTAAGCCGCAGCCCTGGAGGCCTCCCTCCCTCCCGGGGCAGCTGGGGCCTGTGCCTCGCCAGAGCAGGAGAGAGGAGACAGCTTTGTCACCAGCCACTGCTCCGCAGGGACGCCCAGGGAGCAAGAGGTGTCAAAGCTGTGCCCGAGATGACACTGAGGGAGCTGGGATTTGGGGGAAACGCTGGTAAATTGGCTCTGCAGTGTCCTGACGGTTCAGATTTGTGTGAAATCAGCAGCTGCACGTGGCAACTTGTGCTGGAGGTGGAGGGTGTGAGAGCCCCGTCACCTCTCCTGTGTCCCAGAGAGCCAGCCCGGTGCATCCCTCACCATTCCGTGGTGGAGCGGGGCAGAGGAGCCGGCAGGAGTCACGGGAGCGTGGCCAGCCCAGCTCAGAGCGTGGCCAGCCCACCGTGGCCAGGAGCCGGGCTCAGGAGTGGCCAGCCGGGATCAGGAGAGTGGCCAGCCGGGCTCAGGAGCGTGGCCAGCAGGGCTCAGGAGAGGGGCCAGCCCGGCTCAGGAGAGGGGCCAGCCGGGCTCAGGAGCGTGGCCAGCAGGGCTCAGGAGAGGGGCCAGCCCGGCTCAGGAGAGGGGCCAGCCGGGCTCAGGAGCGTGGCCAGCAGGGCTCAGGAGAGGGGCCAGCCCGGCTCAGGAGAGGGGCCAGCCGGGCTCAGGAGCGTGGCCAGCAGGGCTCAGGAGAGGGGCCAGCCCGGCTCAGGAGAGGGGCCAGCCGGGCTCAGGAGCGTGGCCAGCAGGGCTCAGGAGAGGGGCCAGCCCGGCTCAGGAGAGGGGCCAGCCGGGCTCAGGAGCGTGGCCAGCAGGGCTCAGGAGAGGGGCCAGCCCGGCTCAGGAGAGGGGCCAGCCGGGCTCAGGAGCGTGGCCAGCAGGGCTCAGGAGAGGGGCCAGCCCGGCTCAGGAGAGGGGCCAGCCGGGCTCAGGAGCGTGGCCAGCAGGGCTCAGGAGAGTGGCCAGCCCGGCTCAGGAGAGTGGCCAGCAGGGCTCAGGAGCGTGGCCAGCCGGGCTCAGAGCGTGGCCAGCCGGGCTCAGAGTGTGGCCAGCCCGGCTCAGGAGCGTGGCCAGCCGGGCTCAGAGCGTGGCCAGCCGGGACCAGGAGCATGGCCGGCCCGGCTCAGCTCACCCACACTCTGCAGAGCTGCTCCCTCCGTGGGCTCAGCTGCCCTGCACAGACCCCTCCAGCACCACTGGGATCCTGTGACTTGGATTCATTTCTTCTGGAGCTGCTGAAGCCCGTCTTGCCTCACCCTTGCAAGATACACTGAACTCATAAAAAGGCCTGCTCAGATAAACTGCTCTCCTCTGAGGATACAGGACACCCATGCTCAGCTCACACATCCAGTATTTTGTTTCTTTGGTGAACAGACTTTATAATTGGGGAAATTTCATTGCTCCATGTTAAAGATGCTTGAGCTAAAGTCCCTGAAGGGATTCCTGGAATGTGGGAGAAATGCCATCTGCTGACTCCAGTGGAAGTGTCAGTGAGGAAATAAAAGTTGGGAAGAATAATATAAACAGACAGAGCTAAAATGGAACTCAGCAAATCTCCAGAAAATCGAAGTTCAAAAAACTCCACAAAACGAAGTCATTCTTGCTTAAAAAATAATTTAAGGAAAGAAAGATAGAATACACACTGCAAAAGCAGAAAGCCTGCAGATAAATCAAGGTGTTCTCACACCCTGCCATTCAAATGTCTCCACTTGCTTTTTAACACATCTTCAATAACAAAGAGAACAAAACATAATGAAGAGTATTTTATGATATATCAAAATCTTGAAGTCATCAGGGGATTTGCATCAGACTTACTTTAATTCTCAGAAGTGTAACTACATGCTAATGGGCTAGGAAAGGAGGTAAACACTCAAGCAGCTTTTTAAATTGTAGGTTTAGGTAATGATGGTAACTCAGTGCTTCAAGCTCAGCTATTTATGCACTCACTGAGGCAACTCCAGCAGGAAGAACTGCACTGTGCAATCTGCACGCTGTGGGATGCCCGATAAAGGAAGAAGCAGAAATCCCTTCTCTGGGTAAATCCCTTCTTTGAATCATCTCAAAGCACTTTGTAGGAGTCACCAGTGTTCAGTTCCTGCCACTGCCATGAAGCTGCCTCCAGCAGTTCCTGCCCTGAGGCTACTCCCTGCAAGGAGCACTGGGACAAAGCTCCCAAGCCTGCCCCAGCCAGGACAGCACTGCCACTTGTGCTGAATCCCCACCAAAGTCACCGAGTAGTAGAGAAAAAAACCCCTCTGGTTCAGCACCAAAACCAAAGCTGTGTCTGACCTTGGGAAGCATTTCTCTGTCTCAAACACAGACTAACCAATGGGCCAAGAAGAAAGCTCAGTCTCACGTGGCTCAGCCCAAGGCAAACCCAACTCACAGGACACGTTCAGCCGCAGTTAGGAATATCCTAAAGCCCCCCCAGACCCCCTTCAGCAGCACAGGGGGGTGCAGTGAGGAGCTCAGCCAGGCAGGCTGGCCAGGGAAGGCACTCACGTCGATGAGGTCGGACACGTCGTGGATGTAGTACTTGCTGACGGCTGCGTTGGTGGCTGCCAGGTTCAGCAGGTAGTCATTCCTGGCTTTTGTACACTTCAGCTTGTTTTCAGAATACTTGGCTTGTCTCTGAAAAAGCAGAATGGAGTGTCAGAGCACAAACAGGATGGTATTGGCAGTTTCTCCTGCCGCAGACCCCCGCAGCACCCTGCAGCATGGGTGTGATGAGGTAAGTACTAAAACTTGGTATCTGGTACAAAAACAGGGACCTTGCCAGGGTGGAGGAGATCCTATCTGAACACCCCTCGCACTGTCAGCCAGCATGATGAGTGCATCCTGCTCAGAGGTACTTGGAGCCCCTGAGCACAGCTGCTGCTGGGGATTTTGGCATCAGTCAAAAACAGAGGGCCAAATTTTCCCCCCAGAAATGCTGACATACGTTTGGACTTGCTCCAGATGTGTGCAGCTGTATCAAAGTGGAATCTGGCCCAGAGGCCCAAGCCACACAATTCAGAACAGGACCCAGAATTCAAAACTGTAGGAGAGCAGATGTGCTCCAGATCTGGGACATCTGCTCAGGCAGATCCCTGCTCTGAAGGCTGAATCAAAAGATTAACCCTTCCAAGAAGTTCACTGTTAGAAATGTCCAAGGGCTGGGTGAGCCAGTGAGCAAATTGCAACCTTGGCTGGGGAAACCATTTCCTTTCCTCCAAAAATAACACAAAAACTTGTGGAGATCCTGAGGTCACGGGGATTTGCTGAGGCCAGAATGGCACGAAGGGTTTTGCCTAGCAAATCTATCTAAACACTGCACTCTCACTCCCAGACAGTCTACAGAGGAAGAACACTGGTATTTTACAGATCCAACTATTTTCTTGCTACCAGGAGTCAGTGCCCGAGCAAACCAAAGGCTGTGTTCATTTTTAAAAGCACATCTTTAAAGAACCCATCACAGACAAGCCCCAGTCTCCCGGAGCAGGGTGCTGTCTGGAGCAGGGTGCATCCCCATGCCCGGTGCACTGCCCTCCTCAGCACAGCCTCTGGGGTCCCAGCTGGCACAGCCAGGCCCAGGGACCCCAGGGACAAGCAGCTCCCACCCCCTCTCCCTGTCTGATCTCCAGGAGCCATCGCCCCCAGGGCCCCTCCAGCTGCAGAGACAGCCTGGAAGGTGGCCCCTGTGCAGCTCCACCACCCCGTCCAAGGCTGCACTGCCTGTCCCTGTCATGCCATCCTGACTCTGAGTCAAGCTGGTCCTGGCCCTTCTCCACAGCCAGGAGCAGGGAAGACACTCATGATGGCTCCTTGGGTCACAGAACATGCACATGAGACACCAGCCTTCCTAACCCCTTCCCAGAGATACAGGAATGGCCTCACAGACCAGGACAAGGCTGAAGCCAACCCCTGCTGCCTGCAGGGAGCCCCAAGCTCAGCCCAGCTCCCTCTTCCTTCCCTCTCACCCACCTTCTCTTTCATCTTCTCGATCTTCTTGACGGAGCTGCGCCGCTGAGGCCGGTCCTCATGTCGCAGCAGGTTGACACTGATGTCCCCTGACTTGTTGAACTGCTTTTCTTCCTGCTTCTCTGCCTCCTTCAGCTTGCTCTCGGCGCTGATGCTCTCTGCATGGTACATGTGGTAGGTCTTCATCACCTGCAGACACAGAGGTCATGAGCCACCTTCCCATGGTCACCCACAGCACCGGAGCAGGACAGGGCAGCAGCCCTGGGCAGGGCAGAGGGGGCCACTGGGGCATTAAGGAACAGAGTGAGGAGGAAAGCTTGAGAGATAATCCCAGCCCTACTTCTAGAGGCTCCAGGCTGGTCTAAGAGCTGTGATGACACTCAGTCCCACTGGGGGGACATGATCCAGCACACACCTGCAGACAAAGAGCACCGAGTGCCTGCCAACAGGGAAATAAGGAATGACCTCAGAGCTCTGCAGTTGGGATAAGGGTCTCCATGACAAGTGACTGTGAGGGAGGCCACAGTCCGAACTCCCTTTTGACCTAACCCCTGTTCCTACACTTGGGCTTGCTAAGCCATCAGCCAGCCCTTTCTCTCACCCAGACTCAGAACCACCCAGAAGTGGAGCAGTTGTAATCCCCAGGCAGAAATGGGGTTTGTCTCCTGTCACCACCTCACCCTCCCCCTGCTGCCACCAGCAGGCACAGGCAGTGCCAGGATAGGTGCAGCAGCACCTTGTCCTTCACATTCCAGATCCAGGAGGGATGACACTGATCTTGGAACACTCTACAGGCAGAACTTCCAGCACAACCTTCCCTTTCAGAAACAAGAGCCCAAAGGGCACAGGGGATCACTTTAACGGAGCTGGCAAGAGGGACACATCTGCTCCTGTCTCTTTATGCCTTTAGTCACACTGTCCCCTTCTATCATCTCCCTTCAGGATGTGGATGGTTTATTTCACATTGCCTTGACACAGCACACAGTGCCCGACTGCTCACTGCAATCAGCCTCAGCAGGGCTGGGCACTGCAGGCTGGGACACACTGGGACATTGGGACAGGCTGGGACACTGGGACAGGCTGGGACACATTGGGACACTGGGACAGGCTGGGACACGCTGGGACAGGCTGCCTGAGGTCCAAGGGTTAAAACAGAGCAGGAACCCCCAAACGCAGAGGATTTTTACACACTGCTTAATGAAGCAAACACAGCTCTCCCCAACTGCAGCTGCCAGCAGGAGCCAGGAGTGTTTGACTTGGAGCAGCTCAGGCTGAGCTGCAGGATCCCTCCTCCTGCCAAGCACAGCCCTCAGCCAAAGGAGGCTCCCAACGCCCGCCGGAGCCACACAGACCTGGCACGGCAGGGACACCCCACTGCAGGGACACCCCACACTGCAGGGACACCCCACACTGCAGGGACACCCCACACTGCAGGGACACCCCCCTGTGCAGGGACACCCCACACTGCAGGGACACCCCACACTGCAGGGACACCCCCCTGTGAAGGGACACCCCCCTGTGAAGGGACACCCCCCTGTGAAGGGACACCCCACACTGCAGGGACAAGCAAGGGGCAGTGAGCAAAGGCTCCTGCTTGGCCCTGAGCTGTTGCATTTCCAAACCTCACAAATTCTTAACACAGAATCCAGCCACATATTTCAAATTGCCTTTTCTGCAGTGAATGTCACAAGACACACATAAACCAGATGATTGCTGGGGAAGACCAGAGGGTTTCACTGAACCCTCCTCATCCTCACCATCTACATCTTTTTGTGAAGCACACAGAGGGAAGTGAAGAAGCGAAGTGCTGCATATCAGGGCTTCAGGCAGTAAGAGGAAAGGTTCTGCAGCACTCAGAGAGGCCCTGACAACATGACAGAGAAGCCCAACAAGTAACAGGGCTCCACATTGCATTTGTGAGGATTTTTGTGAAATCTAAAGGTTATGGGACAGTTACCCAACCCAAGCAGACACCTTTACCAACTCACTGTGCTCCTCACCAGCTGCCCTGCCACACAGCTCACTCTTGGAAATTCAGAGCACATTTCTGTTTATATCTGCCTTAATTTTGGCCGGGGCCAAGCTGCACTGCAGCAGTCAGCCCCTGATCTGCAATTCCCTCGTGCCATCTCGGTGCCTGCAATCACATCACGCTGTCCCTGGCTTGCATGGCTGTGACACAAAGACAAACTGCCACAGCTGCGTCCCGGGGATCTTTCCTGCAAATCAGTTAATTAGCTGCAGCGAAGGAGGAAAAATATGTTCCAATGTTCATTAGTTATTTAACAACACAAGTTGTGCTTTCCATATTAATTATACGTTCTGGATAAAGGCTGTTGCCAAAACACCGGCCATAAATGGCACTGCTGGCAGTCTCCAGCTACAAGGGCTTTGTTCTCCTCAACAGCTCATCCCCAAGGTTGTGACCCAGCACAGGAGCCAGAGCAGAAATGGGGTGACTGTCAGGTACAGGCCCCCTCAGCCTTCTGCCTTTACCAGCTCCAACTGGCACCTCTCTGCTGGAATCCACATGGAGGAACCAGAAGAACGAAGCTGGTTTTAATTCACAGCTGAACTATTTCTGCACAAAACCATTCACAAGCATCTCCACTTCAGAATGAAAGTCACCCACTTCCATGCTGATTAAAATCAGTGTGGCTTTGGTTCTCTCCATACAGACTCCACAGGGTGACTTGCATCGGAACAGCAACAAGGCTGAGTTAAAATCAATGCAGTTGTTTTGGCTTAAGTTTGAGACAACGAATGCCTGAGAAGCCTGTAAAAAATTGTTTCCACCCAGTGCACAGAATTCCCCTCGGAGAGGCTTAAAAAGCAGCCTCTCCAGGGCACAGATGAGCTGTGGGTAAGGCCTGGCCAGACACAAGAAAATCGACTTCCCTGAGCTGACAGCAGACAAGTGACATTTGTGAGGAGGCAGCAGCCCGGGGTCCTGTGAGCCAGGTCCTCACCCTGGGTCTGGCTCTGTCAGCAGCCACAGCCCCCGTGCTGCTCGTGGGCACCCAACGTGCTGCAAAGAACACAGCAGCAGCAGCTCAGTGCCCAGGATGTCCCCAGCCACCCCCAGCACCCGTGAGCCAGGGGGACAGCCGGGCCCATTTCACCGATGGCTCAGGAACAGAGCTCTGAGCAGCAGGAGTGCTGGCACCAAGCAGATGTGAGGTGACCCCGACTGCCCCACAGGCTTTGTCTTCATGCTTTTGAAACACGTCCCTTCCCTGCTCCCTCCTGCCTGGATGACACAATCAGTTTGTTATCTCAGCAGCAAGGCTGAACGCAAACACAGAGCTCCTCCAGCCGTCCCAGTTTCCCACTCAACCCAGTTTGTTTCACCACTCAAGCCCATTCTGCTCAGCACGTGGAGCAAAGCAGTGAATGGGAGAAAGCTCCTGTGAGGACCAGCAGGATCACCCTCTGTGCTCCTCCTTGGCCCCTGCTCGCACTGGGGACCTCAGCACACTGCTGACCCCCGTGAGCCCAGCGTGTCCCTCGGGTTACGGCCCTGTCCCCTGCCTGGGTTCAGAGCATACTTGCCCACAGCTTTGCAGGTCAGCCCAGCCCTTGTTAGTCTTTCCTTGTTTTGCATCTGTCATGCTGCTGCTGTAATTAATCCTAATTAGTCACCACCCCTAACACAGCTTGTGACATTCAGCCATCAACAACGCACTCCCAAATCTCACACAGGCTTTTTAATCTGATCTGCTGTCCACCCACACTGCAGGTCTCACAACAGTCAAATCCTTCAACAGCCAATGCAGGAACAAACCTGTTAAGAGGAGATTTATGGCAGAAATTTCAAATACAATCATTCATGCTCTGTTGTTTAGGACTGTTCTTCAAAAAGATGAAATAGAATGATTGTTTAGGAATAAACCTACTGCAGCATTATTTATGTACCAGTTACAGATACAACCAAACAAAGCAAATATATTATCTCCATTTTCCAACAAAAGACAGACTTTATATGGTTTTGTTGCTCCTAAACCACAAATAAAATAAATTAAAAAAAAAAACCACTTGCTACAGGGCAAGAGGCAGAAGCAACACAAAGACTTTTACTACTCTGTTATGAAAACCTGCTTGAAGAGCTGTGTCCTGACTAACAGCACGTGATCTCACTGGGAGGCACAGACCACTCTGCAGCCAAAGTGCTCCTCGGGCCACAAGACAGAGCTGAGCCCCTGTGAGCCAGAAGTTTTCTGCACTCCCCAGCAGAAGGTGTGTTCAGCCACCCCCTGGCCACGGGCTCACAGGGGCAGGGACGTGTCCAACAGGCCAGCTCAGAGCCTCTGAAATCACCAGGCAGTGTCTGAGCAGGGCCAAAAGGTAACGTGGTGCCCGAGCCCTGGCAGGTGAGAGCGTTACAGACACGGGGACCTGACTGGAGCTCACCCAAAGAGCCCCAGCCAGGCCCAAGGGAAGCAGCTGGGCACTGGGACCCAGCCCTTGGGAAACCCTCCAGCACTGCCACCACCCCAGTGAGGAGAGAGGCTCTCCCAAAGGATGTGAGGGCAAGGAATGGGCCACGCTGCAGGACAGCCAGGGCAGAGCCTCCTCAGATTTGCTCTAACAAGTGCCTGTGCTCCCCAGGCTGTGGCTGGGAACCTGGCACGGGCTCACTGCTCACCGTGTAGAGCTCATTGGTGACCTTCAGGAGCTCCTCGTGCATCTGGAGGCCAATCTCCTTGCTCTGCAAGACAAAAACAAGAAGAGGTGAGGCTGTTATGCTCAAAACATGCCATTTTAAAATGAAAATACATTTCAGAGGAATCATAAACGTGATACACAGCGCAGCAAAGTCTCGTGCAGTTTCAGAGCAGCTCCGTGTTCATTTGAGGCTGACATTTGCCCATGGATCACCCAAACTGGGTTTCAGAGACCATGAGGAGGAATTTCATATAATTTAACCTATTTACCCTGCAAACAGATGAATCTAAAATTACAGGCAATACTGCTTTGCCCTTCCACTGGTAAAATCCATTCCCAGCCCACAGCCAGCTGCATTTGGGTATAACACAACACTGTCCCCCAGTTTGGGGACTGGCAGAGACTCACTGTGGGACTGGCAGGGTGTACACCATGCAACAGCCATTTGTGTTCCCTAGATTGGCAGTCCCCCAGACTGGCATTCTCCAGCCCCACAGCATCACCTGTCAGTCTGTCTTGATCTGAAACACTCTGCTGCTCTGTGATCTGCTGCTGGACCTGCAATTTCCAGCCAACACTGGTATTTCAGAGCAAAGACTACCAGGGTTCCCCAGCACCAGCATCCCAGGTTTACAACTCCCTTGGCCATGACCCACCCCCCCAGCTCCTCCTCAGTAGCTCATTTTCACTATTCTGACCCGAGTGAACCAAAGCACCTCTGAAAAACGACATTACAAAATAGCTACACCACAGTTATATAATGAAGTTTCCAGTTTCACAACAGCAGCGGCCAAAGTTCAGCCAGCTGAGGAGACACTCACTGCCAGTGAGGAACTCCTGGCATCCTCCTGTCTGCTGAAATCCCATTATCAGCCTGTGTTTTTCCTTTCCTTGCCAGGCAGGATGAGGCAGATGCAGTTGCCAGCCTCCTACAGCACGGACACAGCCCTTCATGGAGAGGCCACAGCATGGGGAGCTGCCCAACACTGGAGCTTGGCTGCAGATCAAACCAACTCCTACTGCAACCCAGCAGCTGGAGGTGCTCACACTGCTTTCCTGCCTGCCTGTAATTACACCACAAATCTCTCCGTGGAATCTTCTTGGCTAGGAAATACTTATTATAGCTTGAAGATGTGTTTAAACTAAGTATAGACACCTCCCTCCCCTAAACCAAACTAAAACAAAACTGAGCAGCTTCTCCCAGGTTTCCTCAAATAACTCCAGGAAGTTTTGTGCACGTGGGCAGGGAAAACAACATTCCATCAGGCTGGGTGATGAGAGAAGCCCTCGGCACGGAAAGGTCCTCTAATCCCAGTCAGTGGGACAGCCTACACACTCTGAAAGTTTCATCTAGATTATTAGAAGTTAGACTTAAAGCAAAGCCTGAAGCAAGGAGTCTAAAGGGTGAAAGTCCCTGCAGCAAGCACCATGTGCCTGTGAGCTAGTGTCAGAGCACCTGGGACAGCCCCATCCTCAGAGGCCGGGCTGAGCACGCTGCTCCCACTGCCATGGGTACACCGTGCCAGGATGGTGCCAGGATGGTGCCAGTCACCAGAAGGCTGGACCTCAGCTGAGGCCCCTGACTGCCAAGAACTCATCTGGACTGGAGCCCAGTCCCTGCCCAGCAACACTGATGGTCATCATTGCTCTCAAAAATCTCACTGGGGCTTGCTAATTCACAGCAGAGCCGTGACAGATGCGCATCCCCCCAGACACAGCCCAAAGATGTTTGGTGACCTTCTCACTCTCTACAGCTCCCTGACAGGAGGGTGCAGCCAGGTGGGGGTCAGGGGACAGGGAACAAGGGACAGCACAAGAGAAACAGCCTCAAGTTGTGCCAGGGAGGGTTAGGGAAAAAATTTCTTCTTCATTCCTGGAGGAATTTAAAAGCTGTGTGGATGTGGCACTTGGGCACATGGGTTAGTGGTGGCAGGGCTGGACTCAATGGTCTCAGAGAGCTTTTCCAACCTCAGCCATTCTGTGTTTCTAATATGAGTCAAGGTCTCCAAACAGGGGGCTTGGAGCCCACAGCCTGCAGGAGTCACATGTACCCCTCCAGCCATCCCTGCTGCCATGAACCACAGCCCACTCCCCAAACCAAGGCCTCCCAAAAGCCTGGGGGGAGGACAGGACAGGCTGAGCTGCAGCTCCTGCCTCTGCCCCGGATTTCCTGCACGGTGCAGGGCAAGGCCACAAAGCTACAATTTTCAAACCCAGCTTTAGACTCCAAAACAGAGCAACACAAACTGGCTCAGTTGCTGTTCCGTGAGCTACATCTGCACAGGCAGACACAGTTAAAGAGCCAGTTGCTTACAGACACTACCCCAACACCTGGCCCCTGCTGCAACGGGTCTGCAGCATCGCTGGGAGACTCCCAGCATCCAGGAGGGCAGTGAGGATGAGTGAGGATGCTGGAGCCTCCTTCAAGCACAGGCAAGCAAGCAGCTGAAGGACTTGCCTCTCCTCCAAGCCTGCTGCCTTCCCTTTCTCCAACAAAGAAATTATATTTTTGTACTTACAAGAAAAAACACCAAAACATCATTCCAGTTCCTGGGGCCATCCACAAAACCTGAACTACAGTTTAGCTGCTTTCTTTATGCCTCACACTCCACCTAAAACCCACAGTTTACTCACTGAGACAGCAATGGCTTCAAGATAGCAATTTATTAAAATTCCTGCCATGCTGACAAAGTATGGGGAAGCAGCAGCATGGATGACTGGCAACAGAGAACACTTACTCTAAAGACAAGGACAAGAGCTCTCATCCAGTCCCTGCTTCTTCCTCCAACCTCCATCCAGGACAAAGCAGCACAGGCTGTAATTAAATTCACTGTCACAGCACAGAATTGAATCCCACACTGGGGAATAACCCAGCACCCTTATTTTGGACATAGCAATGCTCTGTCTCAAACATGTCATTTCCTGTATCCCATACCTGGAAGAAGCATCAAACTTCCTTCCTCCTGCACAGCAGAAGGTTAGAGCAGAGCAAACACCTGCCTGGCAATGGGTGCCTCACCCTGGGTTTGCGTGTGCCAGGACACTCTGTGAGGTTTCAGGGTGACAGACTCGCCCTGACAGCAGAGCAGGGACACATCTCAGCATCCCCACTCACTGCTGCCTATGAGCAATGCCAGCACCCTCACCCTGATCCCCTCTCCTGCAGCGGAACGTGACTCACACTGGAAGCTCCAGGGAAATCTGCCCAACTGAGTTTTCTTCTGCTTTCCTCACAGAATGCCAGAATGGTCTGGGTTGGAAGAGCTCCCAGTGGACAGAGGAGGCAAGCTGGAGCTGCTGCTGGGGGAGGACACTTGGGTGGGCAGGGACAAACTGCTGGTTCAGTGCCCATGACCCCACCTGTGCCAGGCTCAGCCAGGGACACCGAGGGAGCACAGCTCAGCACACACATCTTTCCACAGGGAAGCAGCTCAGCACACACATCTTTCCACAGGGAAGCAGCTCAGCACACACATCTTTCCACAGGGAAGCAGCTCAGCACACACATCTTTGCACAGGGAAGCAGCTCAGCACACACATCTTTGCACAGGGAAGCAGCTCAGCACACACATCTTTGCACAGGGAAGCAGCTCAGCACACACATCTTTGCACAGGGAAGCAGCTCAGCACACACATCTTTGCACAGGGAAGCAGCTCAGCACACACATCTTTGCACAGGGAAGCAGCTCAGCACACACATCTTTGCACAGGGAAGCAGCTCAGCACACACATCTTTGCACGGGGAAGCAGCTCAGCACACACATCTTTCCAGGCAGATGACCACTTGCTGAGCAATTGCTCCTTAGCTGTGCTCATCCTGTACCCTGTGAGCCCTCCCCTCCCTTCCCCGGGATTGTTTACATTTACATAATGAATGCAGGAAACAAAACCTCCTGGCTCCTTATGTCCCCACAGCCTGTCACAGGCCATTAATAAACTCTAGATGGGAAGAATTAAAAGTGACATTTCTGGAAAAAAATGTTACTCTAATTTACCATCAAAGAGCAATCTGCAGCACACCCAGCAGCTGAACCATGACTGCTTTAACCCTTCTGCAGCCGGGTTATCTGCCAGCAGCCTCGCACAGCCTGGCCCCCCTGGAGGAGGGCTTGGAGCACTTCACCCACCACATTCCAAGCCAGACTGGACACCACAGCGAAAGATCCCTGCTCTGAGCAGCTTCATATGCTGCAAGGCTGGATCTTCAAAATCCATTTACCAGCATGCTCCTGTTTCCACACAGCTGCCCCAGGTTCCCACTGAGCACTGCTGTGAAGTGGAAGGGCAGCCTCAGATCCCTTCAGACATGGCATGCCATAGGCTGAGAAAAATAAACAACCTGAATATGCTCAAAAGTGGCAGCCTCCCTGTCCACATGAAAGGCAAACGTTGACACAAAGCAAGTCTTTTCCCTGATTTAGCTGAACATTATTTCCAGGGACAGTTAAGTCCAAGAACAAACCCAGTGAAATCACAGGTACCCCCAACAGCAAAGCTTCCTCTGGATGCAAAGCAGTGCTGGCCCTGGCAGGCTGCAGAGGGAGCCACGCCAGCTCTCCTGGCAGCAGATGGAGGAGGGAGAAACAAGGAGCAGCCATTTCTATCCAATTTAAATGTTGAGCCTTAGAAGTTGAAATTTAAGTTCAAAAATGAGGGGAGATGGAAGAACATCAAACACAAAGAAATGATTCTGCTGAATGGATGAAATACCTCACCATCCTGTCCTGGCTGAGGATTGACACACAACAGGAGAACACTCAAAACACTCAATACATGTCCTTGTTTGCAAGCTGGCTGAATTTGTCCTGTATTTCCAAACAAGACACACCATCCACAGACATGGGCAGGGGAAGCAGAAGCATAGTTTAAATATGAATCTCAAAAACTGGTTCAGAGCAAAATGCAAACATTTTGAGGAACATTTTGAGACAACTGGACTAACCAACATACACCAAGTATCTCCATTTCTGGAGGGCAGGAGAACAGGAAAAGGGATGATATCCCATATGAAATCAGCCAACACAAACCTGACCTTGCAGTTTAATTTCTAGGTCAGATCTATAAACTAGAGGAAACTGGCCATAAAAATATCACATGAAATTTATTCTCCAGTCAGGCTGAAATTTCAAGATAAGCCCTGATTATGAGCCTTCTCCTGTTGGAGAGGCAGGTGCCCTGTGGCTCACCCTGCTCCCTCACTACCGTGCCCAGCTGCCCCTGATGAAAACAAGGACACAGAGCCTACCCTCTGCTGGGACTCTTCATGTTCTTACCACACTCCTCACCTTCAATGAACAGTTGTGGTCCACCTGACTGTGTGATTCTCAGAAGTCTCTGATGCTCCTTTTTAATTTGGTTATCATTAATAATTCTGTATCATCATCAGATTTTGTCATCTTACTGTTTCAGGCTTTTTCCAAATAATTTATTAGGAACTGCACTGGAACTCCCCTTTTTTCCTGCCTTTTAACTAATCATTAATCCAGAAAACAGCCCCTCTCTACTCAACAGCTCTTCAAGAATTTCAGCTAAGGCCCTTTTCCAATGAAGGCCCTACAAGCAGCTAATGACATGACCTCTGGCTCCTGGAAATACCTCCACCGAATTTCTGAGGCATGACTCTTCCCCTCAGGAAGCAAGTGACTCCTGTCCTGTACCTGCCATCCTGCCCTTGAGCAAGGCTCCACCCAGCAAGCCTGTTCTGACCTGTTCTCTGAGCCCTCCAAAGAGTCCTGAAAAAAGTCAGCCTGTTTCCACCTCTCACTTCTCTGGCACTGACACTTTGAGCACTAGGTCACACCTCACACTCTAGACTTGACAGGTCTAGATCCCAGTTTCTTTCAAACTCTAGGATAAATACTACCTGGAAAGCCTTTTAGCCATAGTCCCTTGTGAGATTTGCTCTGAAACATCTGTGACAATTCTATTTTAGACTAAAATGCCAGGATGGACGCTGGTGAAGCAAGGCTGCCCAGGTTACCTTTTTGAAGAGCCTGATGACGTCCTCGCTGATCTGTGACAGCCGGACGATGACATTGTTCATGAAGATGTCGTTCAGGGTGGCGTGGTCTCGGCTCTCCCGACGGGTCTGCGTCAGAACCAGGTACCAGCAGTTCACAGGGGACAGGAGGTGCTGATCTTTCCTAGAGAATTGTGGAGAAGAAAAATCAAAAAGGCACACATTTTCAAATGACCTCTGCTGGCACATGGCCTCCCTCCCGTGCACACAGTCACTGGGATTCAGGGTGTGATCTCCTCTTCCAGCTGAACCAGCACTGCCACGCAGGGATGCCCAGTGGCACACGAGCACCTGGCCCCCAGCCAGCCCCTTCCCAAACTGGGTGCTCTGGAAGATGGCACAGGAGAAGAGACATGCCTGGAAAGGGAGAGAGTTTTGCTCATTCTTTCCACTCGCAGTACAATACAGCTGTCACTCTGCTGCAGAAGGGCCAGCCAATACACTGTGCTGGCTTTAGTCCACTCAAAAGTGCTCATGAAAGGGTTCTGCATCCAACCTTACCTCAGAGTGTCTGTGCACAGCATGAACACCCTCAGGTATGCTGGGGGACACCGTGGAGACTGCAGAGCCCTCTGCATGCACACACAGACAGAATGCACACAGACAGCGGGACGAGTCCGTGCCCTGGAGCCACGGCGATGGCCAGAGCCAGGGCTGGGCACAGCCTGCTCACACAGCTACACGGGACAAGGAGCACTGAAGGGACCCTGAATCTTGGCAGTGTCACGGCCTCATCACAATAATGACACACATGAGCAGCTGGGGAAGTGGTGCAGATGAGCCCAGCAAGGGCAGGTACAGAGCAGTCGGGAGGACAAAGGGAGTCTCCGGACATGGAATGGACAGTGAGGACTCAGCAGGAGAGAGCACAGAAATCAAGCTGACCCAATTAACACCACCAACACCAGCACTTGTGCCCAGGTCCTTTGGAGCAGTGAAGAACCACTTGTCACCTGTGGACACTGCACAGCAGCAGCTTCTAGAATTGTGAGCAATGCAAAGTCCTAATACAGCTCTGAGCTAAAGGGTGAGGCCAGATAGCCCCTGAACCTCTGCGGGCTCCACCTCTGAACCAGAGCTCCTTAATGGCCAATTTCTTCAATTCCTTGGTGCACAGTGCAGCACTCAGCACCACACAACCAACACACAACAGCCAGATGCCAAAAGGATAGAGAGGCTCTGAACAGCAACTCATCATCAGCAGAGCTTGGCATAAGACAGCAGTAAAGCCTCACACCAGAGAGACCGAGTAAACAGATTAAATGGGATTTAGTAATATGGAATAAATAGGATTTAGCAACGTAACAGCAAAAATCACTGCTCTTGGAGCTGAAACAGGAAAAAAATCACCAGGGGTTAGAGGAAGAAACAGACTGTGAAGAGCCTGGGGCTGGTGAGGAGAAGGGCAGCAATCAGGCAAAGCCCAGGCTCTCTGTGAAAGGCACTGAACAGCAGCTGCAGTCTTTGGCCACTGAACTGAACGACATGAGTTTCATCTGGAACAAAGGGCACAATTCCAGCTGAGAGACTTTCACAGATACCACTGGCAGAAGAAGAGACAGGGACAATCGCTGTGGACCAGGGAGGCAAAGGTGGAGAGCTTGGGCTCAGGTGCTGCAAGGAGAGCAGCCAGAACCAGCACCTGGCTCCTTGCTGCCAGTGCTGCCACATGGTCCCAGGGCACAGATTGTGCTGGGCACAGCCCCTGCATCCTGCTGGGCACAGGGCACACATCCTGCTAGGCACAGCCCCTGCTGGGCACAGCTCCTGCTGGGCATAGGGCACAGCTCCTGCTGGGCATAGGGCACAGCTCCTGCTGGGCACACATCCTGCCAGGCACAGCTCTTGCTCGTGCTGCCCAGTGAGACCCCGTGCCCCCGACACTGCCAGGAGAGCTGGCTGTGGCAGGGGACACAACCCCAGCAGCTGCCAACCCCCACAGGAGCAGCAAGCGTGGCCCCGCAGAGCCCAGCCAGACACCTCTGGCCTGGCACACCCGGGGAGCAGGGACCAGCCCCCAGCTGCAATGGGCAGTGGCCTCCACAGGGCCTTGAGGTCACCAGCCAGCAGAATGGCACAAGCCAGTATCCTCACCACAGAGCAGTCACCTCCAAAATGAAATTCTGAGTCAATGTTGTTTTTCTATTTTTTCAGATATTTTCTGGTTTAGCCAAGCTCACAAGTGTGGTTAAACTGAAAAGAAGCTGCTTTTGAAAACACATATTTACATATTCATGGATTTCACAATTGCATCACTGGTTTCATTCTCACACAATCCCAGGACTCAGTTCATATTTCCTACTTCAAATCTTTGTTTCACAATATTTCCACTAAGGATCTGCCTCCCTCCAACACCATACGGCTGAGCACAGAAAAAGCACATACTTTATTGCAAATAAAGTGCAGTAAACTCCATTTCCAGACACTGCTTCCAACCCTGAGCCTGCCAGCGAGCCTGCACGAAACACGCAGCACCTGGCCAGCTGATGACTGGGCTACACACAAAAACCAGGGCTACAGACCAGGCCCACCACTATCTGCACAATCAAATCAGTGGCTGAATTCAAGTCCTTTCAAAAAATCGAGGGGTTTGACTCCTTCCTAGCCCCCAGTTCCTATTTTTATTGTATCGCTCAAGAAGTGCTCAATAAGTGTAACTCACGCAGCACAGGTCAGCTATGCTGTGGTGGAAGTCTTGGCAAGACACATGTCCAGTTCCTTCTGTGAGCCCCACAGGGATGAGACAGAGCAGGTCACGGCTGGTGTGACAGCCCTTATCCTGCTCTAGGGCTGCGATGCTCCAGCCCAGCCTCCAGCAGCCTCTGCTCATGGCCAGTCTGCCCAGGAACAGCCACTTACTTGAACTGGTGCTCTCTGGAGCTGCGGATCTTGGAGGAGAAGCGCTCAGCCAGCTTCTCCAGGCTGCGGGAGTACTCCAGCTCGATCTCGGCCTTCCTGCGGAAGAACTCCTGCAGGTCCTGCAGCAGCTGCAGGCGCGACTCCGACTGCTGCTCCAGGCATTTGAACTGCTCCACCAGCTGCGTTCGGATCTCTGCAGGCACACAGGACACGAGAAGGAACAAGACATCAGCTACAGACACTGGCCAGGAAGGCTCTCCTCCCTTGTCCCAGAGCCAACAGCTCTGCTGGAGCTCCCTCCAAGCCCTGGGTGAATTCAGGGCTCAATAAGGCCAAAGGATCTGCTTCCTGAGAGAGCAGAACAGTGCCATCGACCAGCCTCACGTTAAACCTTATTCTTTGCCAAAACAAACGGTCTTGCAACACTGAAACCAGCCTCAGAGCTTTCAATTGCCTTTTGAAACCTGAAAACCATGCTTCTATCTAGCTGGTACTACCTGAAATCACACACTATTCTCATATAAACTAACATTTTATCTTGAAAAATGTCCATGTGAATACCTTCAAGACGGCCAGCACTGACCTTAAGGAAGCTGGCACTGCACCCTTCTCTCACCCCACCCCCCTGCACTGCCGGGTTTAACAACAAATCCAGCCCAGCTTTGGCTCAAAGGCTTAAAAAGTCTTTCACACCCTCCAAATCCCAGCTCAAAACCACCAAAGGTTTCATCTGTTCCATGTTTATTTGCTTTCCCCTGAGGACCTTCAGACACCAGGTCAGACACACTGCAGCCCCCTGCAACCTTTCCTGAAGTGGGCTCAGCAGTGCCTGGAGGTGGGAAGGGATCCTTGGGAACCTGGGTCCCTGCTGTGTCCTGCAGGGAACAGGCGCTGCAGGAACAGCTGGTCTCCAGTGCTGGCCCTGCCCTGGCACTGCCAGAACGCAGCACCTCAGCTGCAGATCCCCCACACAGGGGATTCTGACCCCAGGCAGGCAGCGGGGAAGGAGAGCTGCTCACGGGCACAGCCAGACGCCTTGCCCTGCCTGCAGGAAAAGCAACACAGCACCTGTGGCACAGGATGTGATGGAAATAGACCTCCCCAGCTCTTCCCAACCCCGGGCAGGGTTTCTGCAGCCCTGTGCAGGAGCTGCTCACTCTCCTGGGAGCAGCAGCTGAGCTCTGTCCGGAGGGCGTGTGCAGAACTGAAGGGAGAGGAAAAATGAGACTAGACCATAGGAAAGTCTATTCAAACTGAGAACAATTGGGCTGAGCTGGCTGCGGGGGGCAGCTGCACGGCAGAGGGATCAGAGGAGCTGGAATGGCAGGGGTCGGCTGATGGAACGGGTCCATGTGCTGCCTCCCTGCTCCCAGAGCCCTCGGGGACAGGGCAGAGCAGCCCCCAGATGCCCACCCCACACCCCTGGCAGCAGGCAGGTGGGCACAGCTGAGGTGAGGCAGCTCCTGCATGTGCTTCCCTGAGACCCTTCACTCTCCTCCCCTCACAAGAGTGCCCAGACCAGCCACGGCACTTGCGGCCATTTTAGTCCACCTACAGAAACAGCCTCCTTAATGCTCCTAACAGCTGATAAGCAACCCATAACACACAACATGTCCTTTGCCATTCCCTGAGGTTTGTAAGTAGGTCTGTTTTTCTCCCTTTGCTCACCTGGCACTGGTGAGAAGCCAAGCCCCTGGGAGAGGATGGGTGAGGCAGAGCAGGGATGCTCAGCACAGCTGCTGCCTCTGCCCAGACAGGGGTTTCCCTGGGACTCTGGGCATCTGCTGCACAGACATACAGACATCAGCCCTCACTCACAGCAAGCTGCAGAAACTCCAAAACGAAGGGCAATCCCACTCCACTGAGAATGCTAGAGATACCTTCAAAAGTTAAATTCTCTGCCAGAAGAATGCAGGAAAGGATACTAAATTGCAAACGAGGTCTCACAACAACTGGTATCAGTGCCTCAGCCTTTATACTCTCTGTTCCTAGTTTGCTGGAGCCCAGCTCTCTCTGTCCCTGGCACACTTCAACCTTTGTCAACAGATTTTCTTTGTTTTTCCTGTGCCTGTAATGTGTTGATTTGACACTTCTAAGTTTCCTTGCAGGAGTTCAGCCAGGTCAGTGCCAGCCCAGCACGCAGAGCCAAAGGACAGACTCTGTGGGCACAGGGAGCTGCCAGCTGTGACCCTAAAGCCACCCAGTGACAAGCCATCACACCAACAGTGGAGATGGCACTGACCCCAGGGCTGCTGCTGCATGCTAAATGGGAAGGGCTTGTGTAGAAAACAAAATGCAGAGTTGCTGGCATCATCAATGCAAAGACAGACGTGGCAGCAGAGAGAAGGACATCGCTCAGTGCTCCAAGGGAGTCAGCTCTGGGGCACAGCTCCTGCTCTGCTTGCAGCCATGCTACATCCGTGCTGCCAATTGGGGGGGATCCACAGGCCTGCAATTCCAACCTTCAACCAACTGCCAGTTATGCTTTCCACGGCAGATAATCTCTCTTCAGCACCAGACCCCAAAACTTTACCTTTGGCTCCTCAACTAGCATCAGCCACCACAGAAGCCAACCCCAGCAGAAGGACAGCAGGATACCCTGCAGAGTTCATGGACAGGCAACACACGGGAAGTTAGGATGGGATATTAAATAAACCCAATTCTCCACAGGCAAACACTGAAAAGCAGGCAGTGGAAAACCCTTGTCAGCTAAGACTTGCAAAGCCCAAACTGAGACAGGAGAGGCCGCGGGAGCCAGGAGCACGGGGAGCCTGCAGCGTGGCCTTGGTGCTGCTCCAGCCAGCACAGCCTGCCCCAGCAGCTGCGGACCGGAGCTCCCTCCTCCTCCTCCTCCTCCTCCTGCTGGAGATGCGGGTTTGGCACAACACCCCCTCCCCAGCCCCGCCGGGCCAGAGCCACGCTCCGGCTGCTCAGACAGGGACAGACAAAGGCAGAGGTTTCTCTAGCAACGGGCCTGCCCGAGCTCCGCTGCTGCCGTGCCGGGGAGAGCAGGACAAAGCCCCTGCCCAGCCCCTGCAGAGCCCGGGGGCAGCCCACCCAGCCCCGGCTGCTCCGCGGTGCTGAATGATCTGAATTGCCCATCCAGGAGAACGGTGCTGCCACGGATCCTCCCGCCGGGCAGCCCGAGACAGCCGCTCCTCTAACATATGCTTCACCCCACTGATTTGTGACAAGTGAGAAAATATGCTTGGCAACAAAAGCCATTATTTTCTCACAACTGGGATTAGACCCAATAGTTCATTGCAAATATAGCACAGCAAGCTGGACTCGGGGAGGATCCAATTCTTACACAAATACAGAACACACTAACAAGGCCATTTGACTCTCAGTTGTTTTTATGCCCCCTTCAGAGTATCCCTTCAGAGCCCTCCCTAAAAGTTCAGCCCCCTTCATAACAAAAATACCTCAGATGTATTTCCCAGCGCTTTGTCATGCCGTGTTTGAGCAGCACACGCGGTTTCCCCTGGGAGAGCCCTCAGGCACACGCGGAGCCAAGGCTGGAGCCCGGCCCCACTGCGGAACCCCAGCTGCGGCAGGTGAAGCCAGCACAGCCCCAGGAGCGCCGGGCTCTCGGTGCGATGCCGAGGAGCAGGGCTCAGTCCCAGGCTGGCAGGGCATTTTTCAGAGCCCACGCTTGTCCGTGGGACGCTCCCGCTGCCGGCACCTCTGGCACTGCCTTCCCTCCACAGCAGCAGGGGACGGGGTGCCAGCGGGCCATCCGCCTTCTCGTGAGGGCTGCAGCCAGGAGAGGCCTGCTCGGGCCCCAGCAGGGACAGCATCGAGCCTGAACAGCCAAGGGGCTGCAGGGCTCACAGCCTGGAGCATCCCAGACAAATGCCAGGGGTGCCTGCATGCGCTGCACAGGTCCCTGTGGAGCAGTGAAAGCAAACAGCCCAAAGCTGCCCGAGCCTCCCCTCGCCTTCCTTCCGTGTGATTAGTAACATCACTGCCTAGACAAAGACAAGAGATATGGCTCCTGGTAAAACAAAGAACAAGACAAGCCTTTTATCTGATACAAGTGTTCCAGGTTTAAAAAAAAAAAAAAAAAAGAAAGAGACATGAAAACACTTCTCTCCAGCATGAAAACAGCTCCTGTGACACTGGACACTGGCATTTTTCAGGTATTTTCATGTGTGTCTGAAATCCCCAGCCCGTGCTGCAGCACTTCGTGTGCACAGCCCCAGTTCTCCCTCGTACCCACAGCAAGCCCCCACACTGCGAGCGCTGGGCTGTGAGGCAACAACTCCGTCTGCAACCACTCAGAAGGGAAGTGAAAGTGTAAGATAGCATATCTTAAACCCAGTGACTTCTCTCCTGGGAAACCCCTGCCCTGGACCATCCCCTCGTTTAATGCAAAGGGCAAAGGCAGATGAGAACAGCCCCTCAGTGTCCAAGAACAAATATCACCGCTGACACGGTGACAATGAAGCCTTGAAATGATTAATAATAAGCTTAGCAAGTACAAGCAGAAGGAGGCAAAGCTCTGCCACGGAGAGGCACAGCAACAGCAGATCCCACACGCTGCTCCTCACGCGCTCCCCGTCCCGCTCCTGTCCTTGCACACGATGGTGGCTGCCAAGGCAGAGGCATTTGTCATACACTTTGATACTCCAAATCCACAGGAGCTACTGACAGCAGATTTCCTTTAAAAACTGTCTCTGAATGCAGATCTGAAAGCAGCCAGCCTGGCTCCTGAGGAGGCAGCAGGGAACAACAAGCGTTTCGGGTGAAGCACAGCACCCAGTTCCCTTCCACAGGCAGCACTGCCTGCACGACAGCCAGTGCTCCTGGGACACAAGGAACCAAAAAAACAACCAAAGGAATCCAAACAGTGGCTACTGTTAACTTCAGCTGAGCCTCAAGGCCAAGCTTCCCACAGATCAAGAGTGAGAACAGATATAATGGTGTGTTGCAATTATGTCCAATTTAAGAACAGAACCAGCACTTCAAACCACACATCATGAGTGCCAGATGGGAAGAGAGCTGGCCAGAGAGTGCCCAGAGCAGGCACCAATGCCAACCACAGCTTCCCTGGCTCTGGGAACAGCTGGGCAGCTGCCTCTCCAGGCTCTCTCTCACCTCCTGGACAATGTTGTCCAGGGATGCCACAGTCTTTCCTCTCTGACACTAAGGAGAAGGCAAACCTGCCTGCAGAAGAAATCCTCACTTGGCATGGCAGCTGGTTTGTTTCACTCTGCACCACTCACAGAAATGAGCCAGACTGACCCAAAGTGTTTTTTTTTTCCATGCCTCTCTCTGTGAAGAGAGGCACAAGCAGAGCAGGAGCCTGGGAGCAGGCACTGACCCACGTCCTCATCAGACACTGGAGATGGGGCTGATCCTCACTCTGGAGTTGTGGTTTACCACAGGAGTCACCACTGGGACAAGACAAGCTTTGGGGGATAAATTTAGGCAGCAGAAGTGCATATTTTCATGTTTTCTCCTGCCTGGCACACATCCCAGCCAGCAGCACAGCAGGCTAAACCCAGGGATGGCCCTGCTGGCAGTGCCCCCCTGGATCTCCATGGCCCCTGCAAGGTGCAGGGCACAGCACTGGAAGTCCCAGAGCCACTCCAGCCCTCTGCTTCACTCAATCCTTGTGTGCTCCAGCCCAATGTTCATGTCAGCAGAGAGTCTGTGCCCAGCCCGGCCCGGCAGGGACCCGAGCCCAGCCCCAGTGAGAGGGCTGCCGTGGGAGAAGCCCCTGGCCTGGGCTGCAGCATCCTCCTGCTCCTTTTCCCACAGCCCCTGGCACGTTTCCTTGGGAACAGAGACTCGTCCACTTGTAATTCACAGCCTGAACTGGTCACATCTGCTGCCACTTCTGTCTGACTGCGAGCAGCACCGAGGGAGTAAATCTCATTTACTGTCCCTACACCCTGCTGTCTGGCTATGTCTGGCTATGTGGCCCTGCACTGATCATGCTGATCAATGGGAAGGAGAATTTGCAGGACTGAAGGTGGAGCGAGACCCCAGAAATGCTCCTTAAAAAAGACTTGGAGGAGGTTGGGGTTGGTTTTGTTGTTTGGGGTTTGAATTTGGGGGTTTTTTTGATTGTTTTGGGGGTTTTGGTGTTACATTAAAGAAGCCAAACTTTAAAGAAGTCCACCCCAAACCTCCAGCATTGCAAGATCCCTGGCAGTGCCCTGCTTGCTGCCTGTGTCTTTTGGGGAACCCCTTGTGCCCCACAGCCAGCATTTCTGCCCAAGTGAGCTCTGTCCCCAGCTGCTTCCCAAGCAAGAACAGGAAGAGAAGGGGGCAGGCAGAAAGGCTGCCTTCGCTGAGTTTGTGCCTCCTCTGGTTGTGCCTGTTAGGAACACAAGGGATGCAAAAAGAAGCATTAAAAAGAAAAGAACCAAACAGATCTCTTGTATTTGTTCATGATTTAAGAAGAGCAAAGGAAACTTTACAAAACCAGATGGTGGCTTTTTCCCCAGAGGAAACAGCTCTTCTGCCTGCCCTCCTGCACAGCCGGCATGAGCTCCAGATCCCGCCTGTGTCCACCGGGATGGGCTGCAGGGAGGCTCTCACCACCCCAGAGCCCCCAAAGGATGTAAGCGGAGCTCTGGGCCAGCGGCTATTAAGATGCAAAGCAGAACGTATTCAAACTGGAAAAGAAAGAGCTGAACAAGAATGCCAATCCTGCCCTGAGCCACTGAGATGGAATAAAGGAGAAGATCATTAAACGGTTCACTTCAGCACCTCACATTCCTTAATCCAGGCATGGAAAGATTTCACAGATCATTAAGAGAGCAGAGCTTTGCAGACAGTTCCTAGAGCCAGCCCCTTGTATGTATGCAAGTTCCCCAACCTCTGTACAGCCCTAACAGGATCAAATATTACACACACAAGTCAGATCAGATTAACCAGCAGTGCCTTCTGGCCTGAAAAATCTGTGTATTCATGGATCCACTGAACCAATTCTTTTCCAGAGTAATACTTCACTTGCATTAAAAACACAGGATAATTCCTTTTAAGAACATTTCATCTCACATCTCAAAGTATCCTATAAGCCTCAACATCTTCCACAAAGAGGGATGAATTACAACCTAATTTTACAGATAGGATAAAACAAGTCTTTCCTTGGGCATCTGTGCCACTGCTGTTTCCCACTGTGCTTTTCTGCAGTGGAGATGGGCCTGAGCTTCGTTTCAAGGCCAAACTGCTCCCAGCCTGAAGGGACACAGAAAATTACAAGAAAAACAAATTCCAAAGCAGTAGACTCAAACTGAGGAACCTGTAGGAATGGGCAAGTCCAACAGCAGCAGTTGCCCAATTTCTTTTATTTGTTTGATTTAATGTTCCTAAAAATATCACAGGCAACTGGCTCCCCAAGGCCTGTACCTGGTGTGGGCAGCTTCATACTGTGCCTCTGACCAAAATCTCCTGGGCACCTCCAGGGTCTGATCCAGCTCCCTGCTGTGCCTCTGACCAAAACCTCCTGGGCATTCCTGGAGCCTGATCATGCTTCCTTTGGAGCATGTCCTCATCACCCAGAAATGCTGTCATCCTCTTGGCTATCTCCCCGTGCTTTTTCAATTTCAGCACAAGGACCTGGCCCAAGGCAAGTGCAGATGCTCTGCTCCCTGCCTTCATCAGCACTGACCAGGAAAGCCTCAGCTGCTGCCAGGGAATCAACAGTGCTCCTTCCTTCAGAGCCTCTGCCTCAGAGATCAGCAAAATGTCAGCCCAAGGCTGACACTGCTCTTCACTCCTCCTCCTTTCCAGAAAAAGCACAATATTGGAATAGCAAGGGAAAGCTGTGCCATGACCAATGAAAGCATCTGCCACTGGATCCAGCCAGCCTGGAACCTGCAGACAGGAAGCATAAGCGTAGGGAGGAATTTCACCTTCCCCAGAACCAGCACAACCCTCCCCAACGGCTGCAAACGCAGGCAGCACCAGCGGTCTTGGGGTGCTTCAGGGTGAGTAAAGAGCTGCAGAACCTCACTGCTGCAGTGCAGAAGGACCACGTGGATATTCAGAAGGTAACAGACATGCAACGGAGCATCCAGCAGCTGTGGGGAGACTGTCTCCAAAGGGCTTTCCATACCAGACAGGATCCAGCCCAATACTTCACAACCTCCTCATGAATTCATCATTTACTACAGACCTGGAGCAAGTTCCAGACTGCAGACAGCTTAGCTTGAGGCTAATAATATGTTCTACATTGGGATCACTGGGTTGTGCAGCTGCCACCCACAAAGCAGAGATTATCGCCCTCGCTCGCTTCATTTCTTCAGTACGAAGTGATTGTGCTCCTGCCTTCTCAAGAAGGGTAAATCAGCACAAAGCATATTGTCTGCTCTCACCATCTTCCCCAGCATCCCATTTATTAGTGGGTGCAGAACCAGATGGTTATAGACAAACAACACCAAAGAAAATACAGAAATAGCCTGGTGTAGTACAGGAGTGTTAAATTCCCACCCAGAAATAAGAAAGGGCATTAAAGGTACTTGGGCAGCTCCAGGGGAAGCGAGCCAGCAGACAAGTGCAATCCATATGCACCAGTGTGCACAGCTTCTCCTGAAGCGCTCTCAGGACAGAAAGGGCTCCTGCAGCTACAGCTCTGCTAAAATCAGCTGTCACTGCAGGTGTCCATCACTTCCAGAAAATAACCCCTCAGATATTTCACTCGCTTTCCTTGGTATGCAGAGCAGAGCTGCTGCAGCACGGCTCCTGCAGGAGTCTCCTGCCTTGTGTCACACACATATGGAAGAAGATATAGATGTAAACATTCCAGCATTCCTTCTGTCAAAGCACTGTTTTCTTAAAAAAATCCCCTCTTGCTCTTCTGCTCCCACTCTGATGTGCAGAGTTCTCCAATTCTCTGAATTCACATCCCTTCACACAAGGCTTGCAGCTTGC
Organism: Onychostruthus taczanowskii; assembly: GCF_017590055.1. NCBI lineage: Eukaryota > Metazoa > Chordata > Aves > Passeriformes > Passeridae > Onychostruthus > Onychostruthus taczanowskii. Next base: position 471,496 of record NW_024506993.1, on the reverse strand, counting down.
CTGAGACACCAGCCAGGTTAACAACAGTCACTTAAAACATGAAGTAATGCGTGGTCCTGGCAGGGGGAGCAAATAAAGACTGGCATTTGTTTACTCATGTGAACTGTGCTGAGGGGCAGCCCTAACCCTTGCTCAGACCTCCCTGACGGGGTCAGCTGGCACATGCCATGGCCCGGCCCCCTCAGCTCCCTCGGGCTGTGCTGGGGCAGCCTGTGCCCCTGCAGGGTTTGGTAGCCATGCTTGAGCCCTGGGATACTGCCACATCGCCTCTCCTGTGCAGCACTGCTGCCACGCTCCCTGCGCTCGCCTGAGCCCGTGACACCGCACCCTGCAGCTCCAGCAGGAACTCCTGCATCATCCACCTGCATGGCTCTGCTCCAGCCGCTGCCTGGCAGCAGGAGTGCTGCCCACCAAGGCCACACTGGTGTACAAGCCCACGGATACCACGGGGACAACACCGGCCGGGCTCAGCAGAGCCCAGTCCTTTGCATGCCACAGAGCTGGCGTCTGCCTCTTTCCCAGCTCCTTCCTGAGCAGATTGCTAATTGCTCCTGATTTTTGCTCTTCTAAAATAAGCTCAGACCGCAATCTGCATAAATGCTGCAGAAAGAGTAATGAACTGCCCGCCCACCTGAAATTCAGACTTGAGCAGAACACACAGGAGACAGGAGGATGGAAGGAGCCACCAGCAACCCTCACCATGCCACTGCCACCTCATCTGAGGACAGGGAGAGCAGGGGGGACATGGGGACTGTTCCAAATAAAGCCGTGGATTTCTACCTAAACTAAGGACTGAAAACAAAGGCTAAATGGAAGCACAAGAAGCACTGCATCATTCTGGCAAGTGGGGACAGCAGAGGGGAGTATGTCAGTGGGCACAGCCCTGCAGGAGTGGGAGAGTAGAGAGGAATTAAAAATTAAACCTGTCAGACCCCGGTTTCTACCATTCATTTAAAAAATACATGGCTGCAGATATCCAGGGTGTAAAAGGAAGCAATTACATACACAAACCTCCCCACAAATAAACACCTCGTGACTTTATCATCAGATAATCTTCAATTGCAAAAGCACATCAGAACATTATTTTGCCCTTAATCTTTCTGAATTGTCAGCTGTGACCATGCCACTTCCATGCACACCCCCGACCTGCAGCACGCAGGCACTGCTCCCCTGCTTCTGTATCTCCCAAAAACACCACGCAGAGACAGTTAACACACTTTGTTTTAAAACTCTGCTAAATTAAAGGTTTGTTTACTGTGAAATCTCCCTCCAGAGTGCTGGGAATACAGATGCACAAGCAACAGCAGTGCTTGCTCCAGTGCAGGTGAAGTGTCCCTACACCTGCACAAGTTCCCCCTGCCACTGAAGCACAGTTCTGAGTCACCTGTTCTGCTTTTTTCTTCATCTAAGGGAGAACCTATGAAAACCAGCCATTTAACTCTAGACTAAGCATCTGGAGAGCACCTTGTAATTACCAGTTCTGGTTCTCTTCTCTCTGACAGCTTCTCAAAACACATGTGGATCCTGGTACATCCCAGAGCCTCTCCACTCCCTTCTTCCCTGGTGGCCCCCCCAGCTGCAGCTGCTGCATCAGCTCTGGTATTTATAGCCCCTCTCTGCTGACTCACTACTGCTCCTGGCTTATTTAGAAGCTGCTTTAACTACATTTGGATTTGACAGTGTCACATTTATCACTCTCGTGTGTAATTTTGACACTTTGCCCTTCCAAAACTTATAGAGAAGAGACGTCCTCTGCCTCTCTGGGCGGATGGGTGGGGATGTCCAGAATTTCCTTGCCTTCCACTTTCATTCCTTTCCTTGTCCCGACTTGAGGAGCTCAGAGGAACAGAACCTGGCTAAATCTGATTGAAACACTGAGTTAGGCAGGAGAGCTGGGGCAGCCAGCTCGGGATGTCTGCTCTGAGGCCAGGGCAGCCCAGGCGCTGCTCCGTGCCCTGAGCTCAAGGGCAGCTTCTCCCCAGCCCTCCCCCGGGGTATCCTTCCAGCTGGCCTTAGGATGTCATCCATCCACACCACGCTAAACTAACATTGCCAACACTAACTCCCGCTGGCTGGAAAGAGATAAAGCAAGAGGTTAGTTACAAAGGGAGAGGGAGATTTGCTACAGCCTGGCATCAATACACTAAAACACAAAGAGTTTAGGCAGCAGCTGCGTCTTACACCCATCACCATCTTTTAATATGTTCCTGTTACCTACGAGTCTGTATTCCATATGGAAGTTGTTTTATCCCAGCCCTCCCAAAAATCCCCTTTTGAAATGCTGAGTTCCTCTGCGCAAAAATCTTGAACTTCCCTTGGCCCTGGGATCATCTTGAGGGTCAATACCCTCAGGCAATTTTAGCACATTTTTAGGACAGGGTTTGACATTGGAACAGGCTTATAAAAACACATGGAACTGATGCTCCCTGTGCACTCCCTGCAGTGACTGACAGGCTCTCAACCCCTCCAACCCAGCACCACACCTGCAGTCTCTCTGAGAACTACTCCCTTTCTCTGCTTGACCTGCACGACCAGAAAAGCTGCTTCTCCTGATTTATCAGCCTAAGAGTGAAAAAGAAGAAAAATTACTTTCAAAAGTGTTTCTCTATCACTCCTGCACGTAACAAAGCTTGCACTGACAGCTTGACAAAAATCTGGCAAAATGTTTTCCAACTGATTCAAAAAACATTTTCAAGCACAAAGTTGTTACACAGAAACCTCACAGTTACCAAAATACGCACTGAAATGACCTTAGTAACAAGGACAAGTCAAGCTTAGCAAGAGAACTTAATGGTCTTGATATTTGCTTTGTCCAAGTAGCCTGTGGGCTCAGCTACTTTAAACATCGTTTCCCAAGCCTACATAACACACGTGCAATATGTTACGCTTTGGGAGCATTCCAAACACGCGTTCTCCCTTCTGCTCTAACCCTCCTGCGTTTCACGGCATCAGCCACGATCCACCCCTTAAAATGGCAGAAGAGGCACAGGAGTGCAGCTGCCCACCAGCGGGCTCCTCCTCACACCTCTGCCTGCTGCGGGCACAGCTCCCTTTGTGCCCCTCTGGTAGCATTTATCTGGGCACAAAGGGCGCTCCTTTCTCATGGGGACCTCGACAGCTCCTTCAGAGGCACTCTACCCTCTGCCTTGGAGACACCCACCACCACCTGCCCGGAGGAACCCTCCGAAGGGTAAGGACACCTTGGGCTCCTCCCAGAGCCAGCCTCTCCTTCCTTGGCCCCATGTGTTATTCTCCTTCTCTCCCACGCATCAAATTGCCCGTTTACGTGATTCTGAGCTACGTTTAGCAGCCTCTCTTCACTCAGCCAGACCTGAACTGGAGCCTGAAGCTCCCCACGGTAAAATGCCTCCTCTCGTCTCTCGAGCAAGATGAGCAAACCAGGTGTGTGGGCAGACAAGAGGCAGCCTGGAAAGGTGGGGATGGGTCTGTTCCCTCCCTGCACAGGGGCAGGAGTCAGCCCCAGCACATCTGGGGGTCAGCCCAGCCCCCTGAGCACAGCAGTGTATCTTACACAGGGGGACACGTTTCCTCCCTGCTCCAAAACCACCTCTGCCCACCTTGGCACAAGGCAGACAAACCCACCCACGTGAACAGCTCACCATCAACGTTCAACAGCACTTTGTGGACTAAAATCCCCCCTGGACCTGCACCTGCTGCTGCCAAGGGGTAAGCACGGCACGGTCCAAGGAATCTCGAGGTCCCACATAGGGGGTGTCATGAGTTCAGACCCCAAAGTGGAATCAAACATTCACAATCTTTTTGCTTTGAAGTGTTCTTTGCTATTGCACATCCATGCTTATCAAATCATTTATAAATCAAATGAAGTACCAAAGCACTGCTGGTAGAAAACTGTATTTTCCTCTTCTCCTTATGCTGTAAACAGATTCTTTTAGATACAAAATAAAGGTGGCAGCATGCTGTCACTGTTCCTCACACGAATTCCTAATTTTATGATTACATCCTGCCATCAGTGCCAGGAATAAACAGAAGTCTCCAACACTGCAGTAACTGTGTTCCTCCTTTAACAGAAGCCTCTGGTGGAACAAGTCCCACTCTATCACACAGATTCAGAGAGTGTCCTCATTCCAATCTGACAGCACAAAGCTGAAGCCGTGATGAACTCAGGGGCTCACTTATTTAGCCAAAAATAATGCACATGGAATGCAGAACAGTGTATGAATGACGTGCAGCAGAATCCAGAGCCAGCCTGAGCAGCATCCCAGTTTCATATCTCCTGACAACACATTATTCCAGACTAATAGAACTGACACCCACCCCTCCCTGCACATGAAGTGTGTAACCAACCCCCTGCAAACGTTCCTCAATAGAGATTTCTTCTCTGTTACTAAAATTCTGACAATGTCAGCACAATAATCCCGGAGCTATATCTGCCACAGCTCACTGTGTTTGTTTTCCGTGCAGGAGCCATTCCTCCTGTGAGACACTCCCAAAGAGGGATGACTTGTGCTCACTGCAAGCAGCCAATATTGACTGGAACCACACTGGGCTGCGGAGCTGTTCCTGCCGAGCAGCACCAGCTGATCAACACTTGTACCAATCTGCACAGGAGCAGTTCCAGGCTCATCTGAAAAACAGAAGAATTTCTCTCCCTGAATTGAGAAAACAAGGTTTTAACCACTGAAGCATCATGAACACCAACCCTATATACACTTGCTGCTCTCCTCCTCCAAAATGTGTATGAGCACTGCTCAGCCTCTCCTCTGACCTGAACTGAACCCTGCCTTCTCCTGCCCTTCTCTAAGGATTAGATCACTCCACATCTCTGTCTACCAAGGCACTCTTACTCCATCACATCACATTTGGCTCTCAGAGCAGCATCTGTAACCCAGAGAAAAGAACACAGTCAGTACTTTTAGGCCACGAGTCCCACATGACACTCAGATTTTTGTCTCCATTGCCTAGTTCAAAGTCAGAGAAGGCTCACCATGACTGAGAGAGTAACACTTCACAGCCCTGCACAGGTGTGCGACCCTCCAAACACGCCCAACATCTGACTGTCCTGTCAAGACCTTCTCCCCTGCGAAAGAAACACGCTGGCCCTGGCCATGAAGAGACTCCAGTGCTCTTCCCTGTGGCTGAGGGTGGACAAAAATCTGCTCTATCCTCCAAGCTTCATGTGCTCCCTGATAATAAAAGCAATTGAGAACTTAACCCTACCTGTGCAGGGACAGGCAAGGCACTTTGGAATGGTGAAATGACCTAGTACATGGTTTTGTCTGCTTTCATGCTGTCCCCCCCAAAATGATGTTGTTCCTTTCTCAAGGGACACAAAAGTGAGACAAAGAGCATGAATCAGCTTGAGGCAGGGAGCACATTGTGGCCTTTAGTCACAACCATCGAATTGGGTTCCAATGACTGCAGTCTGAAGGGAAAAGCTGACAGTGTCTTGACATGGTCATTACGTAAAATGCACCCTATTTCTTCTGTGCCATATGCCTTTGATGCATTATCATTCCCACTCCTCTTGATTGCTTTTCAAAAGCCATCTAAATTAATGTGAATTGGTAAAGGGTAATTATTCCTATGAATAATCAGTGTATGCTAATAAATGCAAAAATAGGACAAAATGCCGAGTTTCACCAGCACTGACTGTTCCTATCGATGACGGTCCCTGATGAAGGGGACAGTGCTGACAGCAGGACAGGGAGGACAGCTGTGTCCCTCCTGCAGGAGTACAGCCACTCTGCTCAGCAAAGAAGCACACAGCAGCACGGCTCCTGCTCTTTGTCTAAAGCACCATCTTGCCAAAGACTGCTGGTCTGCTCTCAGCAAAATCCTACAGGAATCTGTATGAATAAAGATACAGGATACTACAAAAAGAGAAAGAAGACATTACCAAGAAGAAAAAGACAAAAGATATTGCCATCAAAAGGACACAAGCAGAGGGTTGTGCAAGTATCTGTCACCCACTCTCAGGGGCTGCTTCACTGCTGGCCGGCAGAGCTTGGTGCCAGCACAGCCCGGTACCCCAGACCCCAGCACCAAACGTGGCCCACAGGCTGTGCCCCAGGCAAGCATCCAACATTATCACCTCCACCAAACTGCTGACCTGATGGCTTCACACAGCACGAGTTATGGGATTAAATAGCACACAAGAACAAGCAGAAATGTTTAAGCCTTCCCAGCAATGGCAGGAAACTCCAAGTGAGAACTAAGATCCTGCTCAAAATAAATGAATTCGGAATTCTCTGCAACTTGTATTTGCTGCCTCCTCAAAGTCACAGCACACGTTCTGGCAACATGATGGGAAATGCATTAGTGAATTACAAGAAACATTTTCAATCCAGTTAGAGACCAGCCCACCATTATTTTATTAGAGCGCTTTTTAAGACATGTAACAGCACAGTGAGTCTAAAAGGGCTATCTCCCCGCTTTTTGGGGAAAAAAGACTTGCAGGACTTGGCACCTCCCTGGCTGAACTTCACGAGGCTCTGCTGCCTGTCTCCCGAGGCTCTCGAGGTCCCTCTGAGCAGCAGCACGCTCCGAACGCGCAGCAGCTCCCCGGACGCGCCGGTCCCACACTCCAGCTGGAGCACTGCCACAATGACTGCCTGCCTCGCCTAGGATACAGCTGGACTCCCAGAAAAATGTTGTGATTTCTCTGGAGCAGTCTTCCCAGAGAATCCCGTTTCACAAGCACCAAGGAAAACGCAGGAACGAGTCGCCTCCTTCACGCAAAATACAATTTGGTTTCAGTACCGGGGAAGAAGCGTCAAATCAGTTAACAGACTACCCAGGAGGATGTCAGATCCCCCAGCACTGCAGGGTTTTATCTACAGACTAGAGCAGCATATGTCAAGATGTTGCTCTGCCAGGAAGACACAAAGACACAGAAAAGGGGCATGGGGAGTTTTGCGGCCAGGGGATGGCAGCGCCCTCCTGCCCGCCGCAGCGCACATCTGCACGGAAAGCCGCGGAAATCCCCTTCAAACGCCCCAAAACCACTGCCACGGCCCGGGCACAGCCAGGGACACCTCAGCAGTACACACCGAGGCTGCCCCGGCAGGAAGGACACCTCGTTCATGCCAGCACAGAGCTCCCTCCTCCAGGCTTCATCACAGCGGCCTTGGGCTCGCTCCCTGCTCGGGAAAAACCACAGTACATCCTTCAGGGAGCTCATCAGGAACGCACAGCTACCGACAGACTGGCTGCAAGGCAAGGAAACACCCAAGACCCTCACTGATAATTGTGCATTTCTAACATGCTGGAACTTCTACGATCAAACGCCACATGCATACTTTTAAGTTTTAAAATGTAAATTACGAATAAAATTACAATCACTTCAGTGAAAAGGTAGAAGGCTACACATTAATATTTCCCAGGAATAATGCCTATATATGAGGTGACTGCCTCTAATTAGGGATTAATAGCAGAATTAGTTAAGTGAAAATATCTCCCTTTAACTTAGGAGCTTTTCGTTGATGAAAATTAGTGCTGAAACTGAATAAAACAAAGCAGAGCAGTTGTCCAAACTAAGGGATGTGTAAAGAACTCACCTAAATTTAGCCATAAATTTCATTAATAACTATAAGCAAATTAACTTTTTTAAAATTCATAGGGGTTATCCTAACAATTTTACTGTAAATTTTAATGGATTATTTTCTCTGTCCTACTCCCAAAAAATGTCACAAGATGCCTTTGCTCAAAAAATATGTCCAATAAGTTGCCTCCAGGACATTTTACTGAGCTAAGGAACAGCTGCATTATACAGAGCCATAATTACATTTCAAGGAGAAGATCATCAACAGGGATACGATTTTCTATTTGGATTTAAAACTAGTGAACAAAACCAATGGCCATGTGAACAGCACTGTACAATCCCAGGCTCGTCTGGAGCATCTCCACAGCTGGAGACACCAGCACACACTGGATGGTGGGGCCATGAGGGACCTGGCCAAAGCCAACATCCCCTCAGCAGCCTCTGGGGACAGGACAGCCCAGACTGCCCATAGCCCTGGGGACAGGGCAGCCCCAGACTGCCCATAGCCCTGGGGACAGGACAGCCCCACACTGCCCATAGCCCTGGGGACAGGACAGCCCCACACTGCCCATAACCCTGGGGACAGGACAGCCCATAGCCCTGGGGACAGGACAGCCCCACACTGCCCATAGCCCTGGGGACAGGACAGCCCCACACTGCCCATAACCCTGGGGACAGGACAGCCCATAGCCCTGGGGACAGGACAGCCCCACACTGCCCATAGCCCTGGGGACAGGACAGCCCCACACTGCCCATAGCCCTGGGGACAGGACAGCCCCACACTGCCCACAACCCTGGGGACAGGACAGCCCAGACTGTCCATAGCCCTGGGGACAGGACAGCCCATAGCCCTGGGGACAGGACAGCCCCACACTGCCCATAGCCCTGGCAGGGTCCCCAGGACGGCCCCAGACCACCCGTAAGTATCAAATCAGTTAACAGACTACCCGTGGGAGAACAGAAGAGCCCCCCAGATTTTCACCTTTAAACTATGGTCTGGTACTAGGAGAAAGAAGAGGAAAATCAAAGGGCTGTTATTTGTCTCGAATGAATTTCAGAACAATTCTTATGAAAAACCTGTTAACAGGAACCAGGCACTGCTGAGAATCAGAGAAACCATGGATTATAACACAAATACCAATTTCAGCACGGTAACCATCACCAATTACAAAAATCCCATCAGCCAAAGCCCACATTAATGTGGTACTAAAAACCTGACCTAAGAGGTCAAAGAACGTTCAGAGATCTGGAGGTAAAATGGGAATGTCTCACCTCACTCCCACTGCCAGACTAGCTCACCCTTATGGAAAATCTTTTGTTACTATGGTGACGGGAAATCAAAAAAAAACTTAGATCCATGTAAACACAGGTTTTCCTGTACAGATTGCAGGATTCTGTACTGCCACTTAATCCCAATTTATGAATTTTCAGTTATTCAGCCAGCCAGAAAAAACAGAGTGATTATTTATAAATATAAAAGTTAAAGTTCATTCCTAGATAAATCACAAACAAAAACAGGTCTGAATTTCTCATATCAATTATTCACAATAACCAATTCGCTCACCTCCACTACTTGCCAAAACCCAGACACACTAATCTCAATTACTTATTTTAGGGGGCCAACTCCTCCTGTTTTCCTCGTGCTGTATTTGTTTACATACGTATGTAAACAAACATACGTATGTCTGCGTCTCCTCCCCTCTGTGGGCCACACACAGAGTAAAGAAGGAACAGAGGCTGTTAGAGAAGGCTTCTGAAATTCACTATATTCAGCTTTGAACTGCTGGCCCAAGGGTGAAATCAGAACTGACTCATAGTGTCCCAGTTCTTTTTTAAGCTGCAACTCAACATTCATAGGAAAACTAAAATAGTCTGAAACAGTTTCAGCTAGCAGATCTGATGGTTTTTATCTCCAATGTCCCGACACCAGCCATTCATTTTTCTCCTTTTTTGAGCCTTTTCAAAGCAGAGTTCCAGGAACACACAGAAATCAGAGTCTCGCACCCCAGGCACCTTCCACCTCCTCTTGCCTACATGAACCCTACTCTGAGAGTACAGCTTCCAGGGAGGAATCTAGTCCTGCATCGATTATCAAATGGGTTTCTGGAAGATTAGGAATCTGCCAGCTTCCCTGAGGGGGGGATCCTGCAGTCTGGATTCCCACAGCTGTTTCAGCAGCCAAAGGGCACAGAACACCCACCTGAGTGCCACCCACCAGCAGCCCCTTCCCCACATCCAGGCTTCCAGCTCCGGCACGTGTGGGCATCCCTCTCCTGTGAGCAGGGCAGAGCTCATCCAGCACCCACGAGGTGCCAGGCACAGCAGGCTCTGCTTTACCCCTGCCTGGTTTGCAGGGCATCTGTCACTTTGATCAGCAGTTCCCCTGTCCTGCAAAGAACACCCGTGCAGCACAGCTCCGGGCGGTGGGCACAGGAACCCCTGGGTAACTCAGCAGCAACCGCGGCCCCACATTGCTCTGGCAGCGCTACCAGGCAATCCACGAGCAGATGGATGTATTTGTAAATAAGGCAGATCAGTTTTGTCAGGCTGTAATTGGTTTTAGAACAAGCAATTCCCACGATGACAAACAACAATTAAAGAGCCCCACGGTGCAACACCAAGCAGGCAGCGCTCGGGGACAACAGCAAAGGGGAGCAGGGGCAGTGCCATCGAAGGCACGGGTGGCTGCACCTGGACTGGCCTTGCAACGCAGGAGAACAGCAAAGCTCAGCCAGGGTGACCCCAGAGGCCGAGGATGTTGGGTGCCCACTGAAGCTAACACCCTGGCAATTCAGAGCCTGCAAGGAGCAGCTGTGCCTCTGTCCTGGCAACTCATCTGGATGCAGGCTGACAAAGAGCAGAGGAGCTGCTGGGAAACCTGAGACTTCACATGGGGGCAAGGAGCTCTTCCCAACAAACTCTAGACACATACAGCCTAGCGAAGACCCCAAAAAGTGAAAGAAGAGGACAATGAAGATTTTTTTCTTTCTTCCAAAGGTGTGCTGCCACCATGAATTGCTGCAGGCTCAGTAGTTAGCTTGGTGACCATAAATGTCTTTTTCATTGTCATTGTGATGTACGCCACAGACAAGGACACTGCAGCAAACTCAGTGACAATGTGATAGCTTGGTGACCATAAATGTCTTTTTCATTGTCATTGTGATGTACGCTACAGACAAGGACACTGCAGCAAACTCACAGTGACAATGTGACCAGCCTGCAAATTCTTGGCACACCAACAAGACCACACACAGCAGAAACCAGCGGGGCAGCCGGGGTTTGCACCCAGCTCTCACACAGTCAGGGAAATCCTGGGGGCACAACCTGTGACTCTTCCCATGACCAACCACCACTAAACCCCAATGAAGGTTTAATTCTGAAGTTACTCTCTGGCTTTGTGAGCTACAAAATTACTTCCTTCCATCCAGAGCCTTGAGGAAGGTACACCATCTGCTCCAGGCTCCTCTCCCATGCAACACAGATGTCTCCTCCCTGCCCTGTTCAGGCATTTAAAAGCAGTAGGCAGCTACATCAACAACACAGTCCCAGGGATGCACGAGTACATGCTGTGTGATTGGGAGGAGAGGCAAAGAGCGTGCATTTCTTTTTTCCTCTTCTTCTCACTCCCCCTTAGTCAGGAGCTGACCTCTCCCACGGAACAGATTATTGTTATTTCAACAGTGCATCTCACACTGCCATCCTGCAGAACAATGGCTACATGAGTACTCTTTGTAATGATTTCACTTCCAGGGGTTTAGAATATGACATGTTCATTTACAATATGTTTACTTAGTATTTCTTTAGGAATTTTAGCAAGAGTAGGTCAAGAGCGCACAAGCAGGAAAAAACATGCAGGAAAAATGCTTTTAAAGCCATGAGTCACCCAGAACACGATCCAGCAAGGATGTTAAAAGAAACAACAAATGCTTTGAAAGAACCTACTCAGAGTCTGATTCCCAGGTTACTTGATCTATTCCAATTTGAAATTTTTTTTTGCCACACTTCCTCAGGCTCTTCCTGAGCTATTTGAAAAATCCAATTACAGTGGAGATCCTGATTTCCATGTTCATTTATTACCAGAGTAGAAGCCCCATTCACTTTAATGGTAAAAAAGATCACGGCAATAGGAAATCCCCTACAAAACATTTAATGGAAAATAAAATCAAGAACGATTAAAGGAAAAGCTGGCAGAGCACAAGAGCTTCTGTCTGTGACTGCAGAAGTGAATTCCAGGTGGTGTGAGCAGGACGTGGCCCTTCTGGGTGCAGCTCAGGTGCAGGCAGACCTGTCACCCTCACAGGGCACTCGCAGCACCTGCTGCAACACTGCCCCAGCAATGCCCCGCTCTCCTCCTCTCCCTGGTGGTGCCCAGCCCCTCCAGAGACACAGCTCACCTTCCCCAAGGTGTGACACGACACTCTGCTCCCAGAGCTCTCCCAGGCTATCAGGATTTCTGTACACCACCTCAGGAAGCAGCACGTCCCAGGCTGCAGCCGGCTCTCTCCCGAGCTGCAGGACATCTCCACCACGTGAAGGCAGGCACTGTGCTGGGGAACATCCTTCCATCTCTGCCCCACACACCGGGCAACACTCTGTCCTGCCCCAGGAAGCAGCAGCTGGGTGGCAGCTCAGGGTCCCTGGGCTCACCCCCCAGGTCACTGCACGGGGCACAGGCTGGGACCCCACTGCTGCCAGCACTGCCCTCCTGCTGCCACCTCATCCCGCCTGCCTCTTGGAGGCACGAGGAAAACACAGCCTTCAATGCTCTCAGCTGTCTTGAAGCTATTACAGGGGTATCACAGACATGCCAGGGTAACCAAACCCAGTGGCCTCTCAAGAGCATTGCTTCAATGCTGCAGGTGAAACTCTAACATAGCCAATTGTGTACTCTGCACAGGGAAATTTGCTTTCTGATCTCTCCAGCAATCGCATTCCACCCTGAAGCATGATACTCACTTGTGCTGCCTCAGCATGCTTCACTGTACATAATATTGATGGTAGAAGTACTCAGCCTTTTGGAAAACATGCCCACTTTGGAAGAGAAAAAAACATTAGACAAAAGAAAAAGCAAAACAAAACCAGCCCACAGCAGTCCAGCCTGCAGTGGCAGAGTGACTGCACTAGCTGCCATGTGCAAACACCCTCCTGGTGAGCAGGGAGCACCCAGGGGCACACACCTGACTGCTGAGCCCTCAGTGTGACAGCCAACAAGGATTTGTACCTGCAGGAAGGGACATGCCAAAGGAGCAGCTTCCCCAGACTGGTCCTGCTGGAGGGGTGGATGTGGAGAGGCTTCAGCCACTGCAGGATGAACAGCAAGGTGAAGGATCACCATAACTCTTTCCTAACACTGCATGATCCCTCCTGTGAGCAGGGATTTTGGCACATGAACCCAAGGGCACGAAGCACCACAGGCCACAGGAGACATCCCACCCACACAAGCGGACTTTCTTAAACCCACAGTGACACGGTAGACAGCAGCTGAGTGTATTTTCAAATCAAACTCTGTCTTTTGGCCAGAGCAGAACTTCCCCACCACTGAAGGGTCATTTAGGGCACACTGTCCTTCCAGAGCAATCAGCACACTCTCCCAAATAACAGAGGGGCAAGAACAGGTGCCTACCATAACATTTTCTTAGGAGGCCCAATGCATCCTCACTAGCTGGGAACGTACCTCATTCCAGTGGAAGTCCCTGCTGGCCAGTGGCCCATGGCACCCTCCCAGAGACATCAGTGAACAGACATCCCCACATGGTCACAAGGCGCAGAGATCCAGCTTCACAGGGACCACGGGTCACCTGCTCAGCACCCACAGCAGTCTGGACTCACTAAGCAGCTTTTGAGGCCAGGCAGGAGCACTAGATGGGGGTTTTAAGAAAAAGCTAAATATACTCTCTACTGTTGGCAGGATAATCTTGCCAGCAGCAATTCGTCCTGCACTAACTGAGCATGGTGTTTTTCACACCATTCCCATCTTGTCCTAAGCCACAGCCCACTGATCCACACTGCATTCCTCTCCAGGGCAACATTCCCAAACAGGACTTGTCTGCACAAGGCTTTGCCTCCTGACCATCACTCTCTGGCAATGCAGCTCCCACCTGCAAGCTGTCCTGCAGCTCCAGTGCCACTGCGCTGCCAACACTGCAAAATGGCAGCAGGACTTCGCTCTCTCCAGCTCAGACACAAGTCTGTGTCTTCTACATTCCTCACATTAACAAGCTCTCCTGAATGAAACATCATTTAGGATTTCCCAAGATCAATTAACATGTTTTCACACAGAGAAACTCTTCAATTGTCTCTGAAGTCTTTGCCAACACAAAAGCTCCAGGCTGCCACACCAACAGTCTGATCTCTTGTCCTTACTCTTCCATGAGTTCCAAAATCTCAATGATTAAAGTGTCACAAGAGTCCAATTTCCATGAAGTACAACAAAAGGGAGGGGAGATTTAAACACAGACTCCTTTCCAGAGCCAGGAGGTCACTGGGCAGGAGGTCACTGGCCATGGCCAGGACAGCCAGTGCTACCTATTGCACCAGGCTCTGAGCCAGGGCTTTTCACTGACAGTGATGTTCCAAAGCACTCACTGTGCGAGCTGCCGTGCATCCCAGCTGCTGCAGCCACAGGGTTACACACACAGAAAGTTTCTGGAAAGCATTCAGCTGATGTGGGACCCAGCTTGCACCGTAAGTACAGTGGCAGGGGAAGCATCTTCAATCCTTACCAACACCCGTGTTATTCCCATGAAGCAACTACTAATTTATCAGCACATCTCACAGAGAGAAAAACTTTGCACACACATCAGGCCAGCAACCTAAAATTATCAAACTGATGATCTGGAGCTTAGATCTGTTCTCGAGATCATCTCCTCTTGAAGTCCCAAACGCACAGCATCCCCTGGGGCTCTCACTGTGCCACAGAAGTGCCTGGAGACCACAAACGACTCTTCAAACAAACAAAGCAGCAAGACCACAAACGACTCTTCAATCAAACAAACAAAGCAGAACACTACAGCAGCAGGAACAAAACGGATCTTTGGGCTCTGTCACGGTGAAGGAGAAGCCACTACACTTCAGCAAGTCCATGACAGGGCCTTCTACTGCAGTCCTGCTGTGTGCAACACTGCTCCACAAAGCTGGACTAACAGATGAAGAAAGCCATGCAAAACCAGGCTCCCTTTTCCCTTAATGGGAGTCATGAAAGTCAGTCCTCCATCCCCTGAATTCTGGTCAATTACAAGTCTGTGTCCTTCTGTCTTCCTAAATATTTACACTAGAAACACAAGCCTGGTAAAAGAGCACCAGCTTCACCCCACCACTGCAGCTCGCTTGGCTGTGTCCATAATAACCAAACATCAGGCACATGGATAAACTCCGTGCCCTGCAGGCCCGCAGCCCTGAGCATTCCCAGAAGCAGCAGGATGGAGGGAACCCCAAAGAGCAGCATCCCTGAGGCAGGACATCAGAGGTGCTCAGCCAAGGAGCAGTGTCCTCTCCTCTCCCAGCTGCTACAGACACTGAGACCACTGAACTCCTGCAGCAGCAAGCTCCTCAGCTGCCCTGCACCCCTGCCATTGCTACGAGATGGAGCAAGGTTTTCCAGAGCTACTCTGGGAAGCCAGACACATTCCAGTGACTGCCATCTCTTGCCACAGACACAACTGGTCCTCCCAAGGGCTGAGGTGAAAAAGTTGAAGGTTTTTTCACCCTCTTCAAAACTATTCTCTAACTTCCAAGGCAAGAAGAGCAACCAATACTACTGCAAATTCTTCTTGGAAGCTGCCGGACACAGTGCAGCTGTGTAATTTTCCCAAACTCTGCAGTTTCCAAACTAAAACCTGCAGCACCACACAGAGAACCTCCTTGAACATCAGTGGAGCTTCATAGCCAGGAAAGCACACTTGGAAAGCTGACAGAAACACTTCTGGGAGGCAGATTGTTTAAGGCAGCTCAACAGCACAACAGGAGTAAGCAAGAGACTGACAGCAGTAGCTGTCCCCCAGTTTCCAGCCCTCTGGTCCCCAGTCCCTCCCAGGCCAGGGGTCCCCAAACTGGAGAACCCACCTATTACAGACAGACAGACACTCCACAGCCAGGTGAACACCAGCCAGAGGCACTGCTGCTGCTCCCCTCTGATAATGCTGTGCCTGCAGAGCTGACTTTGGGACCCACCTCCACAAGAGGCTGGGAAGTACCAGCTTCCACTCTGGGATTATGTTACCACACCTTTTTTACATGTCTTTGTTGGTAAAACAAAGGGGAATATTTAAATTAAAGAGGCTCTCCTTCCCTCCTGCCCCATCCTACCAGCTGTCTCCCTCAGTGCTGAGTACCTACAGCCCCGGGAGGAACAGCACAATTTTGGGATAAAAGTCGGGCTGTATGTCCCTGGCTGCTGCACTGTGATGGGGCCATTTCTCTCGTGAACTCTAAAGCCAAGCTGCTGGAAAATCACAGGCATCAGGCACTCCCACAGCCCCCTGGCAGTAAGGAACACGCAGCCCCACCACACGGACTGGGTCCAGTCCAGGGAACACACCACAGCCGCATGAACTCCCTCACCAATTTTATTTTGATACTCCACTTCCTCTCTTAAAATTGCACGTTGCAATACACTGTTCAGCGGCTGCCTCTGTCCAAACCACTGCAACTGCCTTACAGAGAGAAAAGGGAGACTAAAATAAGTTATCTCAGGCCAGTTTGACAGGGAAAGGTTTACAAATCAGGCTCTCAAAGATGTGAACAGCGCAAAATGCATCCAATAAGCACAAGCTCAGAGCAGGAGCACGGGGCCAGGGCTGGCAGCCCTAAGGAGGTCAGCAGTGAGAGGGAGAGCCCACATCACCACAGACTCACTGTTCACTGCGCTCAGCCGCTGCTGAGGCGCACACCTCGAACACACAGAGGTGGGGCACACACAGCACAGCAGTTATTAGGAAGGAATATTCACCTTTTCAGGAGGAGGCCTTGCTGGCAGCTCAGCAAAAGCCTCCTGGGATCAAACCAGCAGTCAGGAGTGCAGAGCCACCCAGGCCGTAAGAAAGGGGAGATTACTCGATGGCAGCTGGAGAGCAGCACGAGGAGCGCGCCCGCACACGCCGCTGAACCCCGGCAGCCCGAGCCAGGCCTGTGCCACCCGTGCCACCTGTGTGACCTGTCCCCTCCCGGCCAGGAGCCTCCCAGGCAGCAAGGACACGCACCTCAGAGGTGACTGCTGCTGCCACGCGTGGGAGCTCGACAAGCAGCTTCGGAAACCGAGCCAAAGCCAGCCAGGAGAAAACCTGAGAGCGCACGCGGGACGGGCCTCCCTCACGTTCCACAGGCCAGCAAAGGGCAGAGTAAATCCTGCTCTGAACCCAACGCAAAGCCAGCCAGGAGAAAACCTGAGAGCGCACGCGGGACGGGCCTCCCTCATCTTCCACAGGCCAGCAAAGGGGAGAGCAAATCCTGCTCTGAAACCGAGCCAAAGCCAGCCAGGAGAAAACCTGAGAGCTCACGGGTGATGGCCCTCCCTCATCTTCCACAGGCCAGCAAAGGGGAGAGCAAATCCTGCTCTGAAACCGAGCCAAAGCCAGCCAGGAGAAAACCTGAGAGCTCACAGGGGGACAGTCCTCCCTCATCTTCCACAGGCCAGCAAAAGGCAGAGTAAATCCTGCTCCTGACAGGGGCTGACACCACACACAGCACTCACAACAGGCCACCTTACACGGGCTTATAAATATCTGCTAAGCACCTGAAGGGCATTTGGTGCTGCACTCTAACGGCCCTTAAAACTCTTCACCTGGAACGAGGACTAGCTACAGGCCTTGAATAAGTGTTGTAAGAGGGTTTTATTGTTATCAGGAGGAGAGGTAGACTGACTAATGCCAGCTCACACCCCGGCACCTGCCAGCTATCAGGGAAGAACACAGCCAGGCTTAGAGGATCCAAATACCCTTCTTTCGTATTTAAATCACCTGAGAGCACGGCAGGACCCCAGCCCCTGGCACAAGCCGTGACCCCGGCCACACTGCCCAGCAGTTCTGACCCCTGGCTGTGCAGACAAGCAGGAGGAGCTGCTGAGGATGGATGGACCATCCCAAAAGCACAGGGCTGGTGGTGGGCAGCCAGGCAGGAGCTGCTGGCCCAGCTGAACCATCCCAGCCTCTGCTGAAGCGCTCAGGACTTGCACTTTGCAGGAACATCTCCGGTAAATTCAAATTGTTTCCATTAGGAACTGACAACTCATCTTTCTTAGGGCTCGCATCTGAACTCCCTGCTGTCCCTGCACATGGGCTGCCCAGAGGGCTCTGTGAAACCCAGCTGCCAGGGCCCAGGGAGGAAACACAGCAGGGAAGGGGGTGGCGACAGCCAGCAGCAGCTCTCCCGAAGTCTCACAGCAAAAACCAGATCAGGATTCTCTACCTGCTGCAGACAGCTCCACCACAGCCAGCTGGGCTGTACCAGGCACGCTGGCTGCCCTTGCTTCCCCACATTTTGTTAGCCACAACAATTAAGCCAACAGACGTTTTCTGTCTGTTTCTGTGATTAATACTTAGCAGTTTCCCTCCAGCCCCCACAAAGGGGTGCAACTTTCCCTCTTGCACTGAACCATTTCATTGAGTTGTCAAGTTCAAACCTTGATGCCTCTCCTGGTTGGGAAGCAAAGCTCCTCCCCTGAGCAAACCAGTATCCTAGAAAATTATTTGGCATGGGAATTTTCCCAATGTTTTCTGAGCAAAGGAAAGAGGGCAAGAGGTAGGAAAAGAAAACAGACACAAAATAAGGGATGCAGCTACTGCAATAGAAGAAGTCAAAGGAAGCTAATGGGCAATGATAAATTAACCTAAACTTTATGACGATGAGAAAGAATAAATTAGTTTTCTTTGGCCCAAGTCTACAAATCTTTTTAGTGTTTTCAGACGCTAAAACCACCAAAACTCTAGTTTTATTATCAATATTAGTTGCTTAGCAGCAACTAAGAGCCACAGAAGTCAAGGAATCATCCCTTTGGCACCATGCAGCCAGAGGCACCATTTGGAGAGCCCCACCTCCAGGACCACAGAGGATCCTGTCACCTGCCAGTCACACCACACAAGATGCCACTGCCTCACAGCAGTCTGCTGCCAACAGCAGCCACGGGGATCACACAGGGGCCTGTGTTCTGCCAGGGTTAAGGCAAAACTGCAGGAAGCAATATAAAATTAAACAGCCAACAGACACAATGCGCAATTTTCTGCAAGATTGCCAGTGCTGGACCATAGGCGGTTGCATCTGCATAATTAAAACTGGTTTGTTTTGCTGCATTAAAGCCACAAATCAGGCATGTAACCACAATGAGGGAGAGACATTTATTTAGATTTCTGGCCAGCCAGACCAAAAAAACCCCCAGAACTGTATGTCTGAAAACACGCACTTTAAATTGTGCATCCAAGGATCCGCTGTGCTCTGTATTCTGCAGGCAGCTGTCATGTGGCAGTTGTAAATCTGCAGCCATATCTCCATTGGTGTTTATTTTTAACACCACCACTCCTGTCTGCAAGGCTAAGGAAAATAAGAAAACCTAAAAGTATTCTTAAATATTTTCTTTCTGGTACCACCCAGCAAGCATCTCCTGCCAGTGCCGGGGCCAGCTCTCCCCTCTCTGGACAGCTGGAGGGTGCAAAGCAGGAGAGAAGGACAGAGCCTGGATAACTGACAGCAGAGATGGGCAGCAGCCTGCCAGCGCTGCGTGTGTGCAGCAGAGGTGAGGGAGAGGTCTCCGTGCACGGGCAGGCAGCAAGCGCTGCAGAGCTGCAGGAGCTGCGCTGCAGCCGCCGCGGGCAGCAGCCATCACAACTCCCACTCCCAAAAAGCAGAGCGGCACCGACCCAGGGCCTCGCACAGCCCCAGCACCGTCAGCCCTGCGCCAGCCCGGGAACAGCGTGTGCAGCACAGACCCACATCACCCCACACACCCCCGCTATCTCTCCAGGCATTTTCAGGACAACTCCTTCCCACCATGGGAGGAGCAGACACAATTCTCCAGGGAAGGAACAGAGCCATCATGGCCAATAAATCACCCTGTGCATGAAGATAATTGCCAGTTCAACGCTCCCCCTTCCAATCTCGCTCCCCACACGGCGCGTGGGCTCCTCGATTGCTGGACCGAGGCTGCAGCACCCGCAGGTCGGGCAGGGCTCGGCTCCCATCCTGCAGCTGCTGACAGCCACCCCCGAACCAGCCCAGCCCTTGCTCTAATGCCCAACAGCCAGAGCTAGAGGCTTCAGCCAAACTTCCCCGAAAGCAGCCTCAGTAACTTTTCCCCCTCCGTGTCCCTGCAGGTGCCTTGCCAGCTCCTCTCTGGTTTGACGCAGCTGAGGCGCTGCTGGCAGATCATCGCCTCACCCGGCGCTGCTGGCACTCACACAGCAGCACCTGCCCGCTTCCAGCCCCCTCTGACCTCGTCTTCAAATGCATTTCCAGTGCAGCTTTGCTGGGGTTACTTCCTTCCATGCTCGCTGACATGCGCCCTGCAGCTCACACGCAGGGTTTTGCACCTTTCTCCCTTCCATTTTCCTGTCCGTGCCGTGGGGACAAACACTGTGTCATGTTCAGATTCCAGGCCCATCCTCCGTAGCACGAGATCACTGCTTTCAGCACTTCTGTATCAACACTTTGGTTCTTAGTCCCCCTTGCCACCACTTCCCCTCTTCTTTATCCCTATTTCTCTTCCATTTTATCTTTCTCTGGAGGTTTGGGCATCTGTCTTCATGAGGGTAGCAAGGGATTAGATATGAACAGTGTAATGACTCAATCCTTGAAGAAAATAAACAGGATATCTGGGATAACAAGGCAGTCTACATCAATCCTTCAGTCAAGCCAGGAGAGACCACAGTGGGCACAGGTGGAGGTGGGTGTTCATGGTCACTGCCACAGCCTCAGAGAAAGCTTAGATGATCACAAACCCTGACCCATGTCGGGCTGGCACACTCAACACACAGCTGAGCACAAAAGAGCCCTCTCCTTCTGCAGTGCATCCTCGGCCACCAGCCCTCCTTGGTCCCTACAAATGCAGTGCCCAGCTGCTGTCCTGCCTGCTCAGCCACGCTTGCTCACATTGCTCCTGTTCAGAGAGGAAGCACAGGCCACAGCAGAGGATCCCTCTGAACTCGCATGGCTATCCTCCTCCAACAGTTTAGCAAGGTGGGAAAATCAGGACCACCCTGGTCCCCACAGAGAGGTGACAGCAAGTGATGGCTGCCCAGTCACAGCTGTGAGGACGGGGGCCCTGCATCCCACCATGGTCACCCCAAGACCACCGTGGGGCTGTAACAGAGCCAGTGTGTGCAGGGACGGAGCTGCCACCTCCCCAGGGGCAGGCAGCACACATACACACGGGCTTTGGGGTGACTGTGCCCAGCTCTGCCCAGCCACAGGCACAGGCACACCCTGCCAGCATAAGAATTAGCCTCTATTCAGCTGAAAACACAGAGCAAGTACCCTGTATCAGGAATCAGACATTCCTGGAGGTGTAATTATGCACGGAACAGTACCAAGGAAATTATTACTGGCCCATCAGCAAACTGTCTGCATTACAGCCGCCCCAAACGTGATCACTGTGGTGTAATGTAACACCCTCACACACACTCCAGCATTAACTGCCTCACATATGGAAACCATGAGGCTGCAGAAGCCAGGCCAAGAATGATCATGGCCCGGGAGTACTCCAGTCACAAGCAACAATCAGAATAAACACTGGAGACATCCAGAGCAAAGCTTTTGGAACAGCTCAGAACCAGTCCTGCCCCCAGTGACCCCTGAGCACCCGAGAAGCAGGAATCACCCAGCCCAGGAGATCTTTGAGAATAACACGAAACCATGGGACAGTCTCTAGGAACA
The DNA here is from genome assembly GCF_017590055.1 of Onychostruthus taczanowskii. Classification (NCBI taxonomy): domain Eukaryota; kingdom Metazoa; phylum Chordata; class Aves; order Passeriformes; family Passeridae; genus Onychostruthus; species Onychostruthus taczanowskii. The sequence goes on along the minus strand of NW_024506993.1, from coordinate 450,117 downwards.
AATGCAAATCCCCTCCCATAAAACGAACAATACCACAGACTAAAAGAATATTTCATCTGCTTAACTGCAGGGTGCAATAACATCAATTTGCCCAAATTACACACAAGCAGAAAGGTAATTGGCACCGAGCAGGGCGTGTTGTGACTGCTCCGTCACTCTCCGAGGCCAGCTACAAAAGGCTGAAATTCACGAAAGTAAACAATGGCACGAAACCAACAGCCAGCCCCTTCCCCAGAATCCCTCCCTCTGGCATCGCGCTGCCGCAGTTGGGCAGAGACTTTTCCAAGCGGAGTCTGTGCAGCCCAGCCATCACCCAGCTGAGCTGGGGTCTGGAGAAAAATGGAAGCTCTCGAGTTTGCACAAGCACAGGTTAATCTGCAGAAAAGCTATTTTACACTTTTAATTAACCACGTCCTGGACTTAAATATAATGAAGTGGTGAACACATACCCATACAAAACAACTGAGCGAAGAGAGAGCGGAGCTGGTTTTATATAATAGCGGGGGGACTGAAGGAGGCAATGCAAGTGAAAGGCATGAAGTAAGCAGCTGAGAGTATCCTCCGTCTGAAGGTGGGAAAAGGAACTGTCATCAGCTAACAGAATTAGCAATTATCGCAATAAGGAGTTGATTTATTAAGCTATCCAGAAATGCCCATTACTACAGTTTGGCACCAATGTGAAAATGCCTAGGTGTGCAACAGACAGAAGGGTACACTGGCTCATTCCCTGGGTGTGCAATAGAAGATTACACTGGCTCATTCCCTGGGTGTGCAACAGACAGAAGGGTACACTGGCTCATTCCCTGGGTGTGCAATAGACAGAAGATTACACTGGCTCATTCCCTGGGTGTGCAATAGAAGATTACACTGGCTCATTCCCTGGGTGTGCAACAGACAGATTACACTGGCTCATTCCCTGGGTGTGCAATAGACAGAAGATTACACTGGCTCATTCCCTGGGTGTGCAATAGAAGATTACACTGGCTCATTCCCTGGGTGTGCAACAGACAGATTACACTGGCTCATTCCCTGGGTGTGCAATAGACAGAAGATTACACTGGCTCATTCCCTGGGTGTGCAACAGACAGATTACACTGGCTCATTCCCTGGGTGTGCAATAGACAGATTACACTGGCTCATTCCCTGGGTGTGCAATAGACAGAAGATTACACTGGCTCATTCCCTGCGTGTGCAATAGACAGAAGGATACACCCGCTCATCTCCCTCTGCCTCCAACCCGCCCAGCCCTTCCCTGGGCTGCAGAGCTGGCATGTGTCACAGGGTACAACTTTGCTTCGAAACAATTAACTTGGAGCCTGGGATTTGCTGCTCAGTGGTCTCAATAGACAAAACCTCCAGTTTTATTCCTCTCCAACACCCAGGAACGCAGCGACTGCCGCACAGCTCCGCACCCCGCACCACTACCGGCACTTGCATAATAATGACTGCGGGCCTGGAGGCGAGGGGCCGGAGCACGAAGGCGAACTTCCTTACATAAGGACCGCAGGATCGATGCCCTCCGCACCGGGAGGCCGCGGGTAGCGCTCCCGACCCCGCACGGCGCGGGGCTCCCTCAGCCGCCGCTGCCCGCTGAGGGCGGCCCCGGCCAGCGCCGCCCCGGGGGCTGAGCGACCTCTGCCATCGCCGCGGCTCCGGGGGCTGAACGACCTCTGCCCATCGCAGCCCCGCGGCCGGAGCCGGCCCGTCCCCGCCCCGCCCCGCACACAAAGGCGGCCCCGCCGCGCCCGCACCGGCCCGCGCTCCGCACCTTTGACCTGCGCCTCGTAGTCGGCGATGATCTCTTTGTCCTTCTTGAACTTGCCCTGCGCTGACATCGTGCGGGAGGGCGCGGGCCCCGCCGGCCCCGCCGGCACCGCCGCGCTCCGCCGCCNGGGCGGCCCCGCCGTGCTCGGCCCGGCCCGTGTCCCGCCCGCCGCGGGATGTGTCGCTCTCCCCGCGTGTCCCCGTCCCGGAGCGGCCCCTCCGCAGCCCGGGGCTCGGCACCGTGCGGCCGCCGCTGGGACAGCGCGGGTGCACTGCAGCAGATTTGTCGCTTCTTGTTAAAACTGAGGAAAAAAGGGGAAAGTGTTCGTTCCAGCAGAAGCAACATCAGAGGTTAAGGCGCTGTCTCAGGGGTCCTAGCTGGGCGCTTGGGACCCAGTCCCTGCGGCCCCGCACGCTGGGCAGCAGCGTGTGCCCCGCACAGCCCGGCCAGCGCAGGCGGTGCGCGGACCCTGCACATCCCCGCCCTGAGTGCGTCCTCTGTCCGCCCCGGCTGCGCTCCCATCACTGCTGCACACAATGGGGTCTTTTATGGGTGTCTTGTGAGGAGTGAATTCAGGGAGATTTGATGATTCACAGTTACTCTGCCAACTTTAAAAAATAACCCCGGCCCATTACACAAATAATTTACCTAGTGCAAGCAGGCGGCACAGAGGGGCATTCTGCATCTCAGTGGCTGTGGAAAGGCCTGGGGAGGAGGGAGAAAGAGCGAGCCCTTCCAGGGAAACGCAGCCAGAGCAGAACGTGAGGCACGGGCTCAGGGCTCAGCACTGTTGCTCCAACTCCAGGAGGACCGAGGCTCTCAGAGTCTCAGGGAAAGCAAAAAATGTGCTAGACCCCCGCTGGGCACAGGGACCACAGGGAAGGCACGGGGACAGTGGCTGTGAGCGTGGGTCAGTGTTTTGTGGCAGGGCAGGAGCACACAGAGAGCGTATACCAGTCCCTAGGGCGAGTTGCTGCATCCCCTGCCAGGGATCTGGGCAGGGGCTGGGCTGGGATGCTGTGTGTGACTGCCCTAAGCTGTGCTTGGAGCAGGGCTGGACAGGCAACACCAAGGAGAGTCAAGAGGTATCAAAGAATGATCCTCCAGGAACATCAGGTCTTCTGGAGAGGGTGCCACTGGGGTGTGAAATGATTGCTGTACACCAATGGTGTGTCATCTCCCAAAGCAAGGAAGAGCCAATTTACACAATGACCAGCAGAGTCCAGGGATGATGATGTTGTGTTCCTGCACAGCCAAGAACACCCTGGAGGAACCTTACAGTTCTGAGCTCGCCCTCCACAAAGAAAAAACAAACCAAACTAAGCAAGGAAAGAGAAGCACAGGCCATTTGATAAAGGATTCATCCTAGCAGCAGTCACTTCCCCTTGCAACACCCACAGGAATTCAGCGAGCAAGGACCAGCATTCCTGATAACCACCTGTGCCATAAGACAGATTTTGATTTTCTTGCCAAATTGGTTCAAACCTGTGAGGCCAGCTCTGTGGTCAAAGCTGAGTGTCTGAGAGCGTTAAGCATCTTTACTTTTTCCGGTAGTGAAATAAAAATCCCAGTCATGAAATGATCCAACAGTGCCAGGGGTTTCTGCTACTCAGATATCATAAAGAATAAAGAAGCAGCGATGGCTGAAGAAAAATAATCCAATCATGAATTAATGATCTTTAATAAATATCAATGTCTAAGATACTTTGTGGAATTTCTACTTGAAACAGCTTCTTAAAAGGAAGGATTACATTGTAATTCACTTTGTGACACTCTCAACCCAGAATTTTTTAATGAAGAATGGGATGGGATGGCATTTAATCATAATAAACACTTCAAGCTTGAGGTATAGAGAAACCAACAGTAGCTATGGCAACGTGGTCACTCCAGTAAGGCTAATGCAGATTATTTCCAGGGCAGTTGCCTTGTGTGTGCTCAGGAAGCAGAGGTAATGTTGGCTTAAAGCAATTCCTAAATTAAGGAAATTTTTTTAAGCAGAAGCTGTCTTGCACTCTTTGTTTCCAGCTTCAAACTGTAAGTGTTTCACAATGTGCTGAGCATACACACAGCAGCCTCAGCAGAGCATTGACCTGCTGCTTCCAGAGACACTCACCTTTGTCACCACGAGCTGGGCAGGCCCTCTGGTCATGGATTCACAGACTGCTTTGGGTTGGAAGGGACCTCGAGGCTCATCTCATTCCAACACCTGCCATGGGCAGGGACACCTTCAGTAGACAAGGCTGCTCCAAGCACTGCCCAGTCTTGAATACTTTCAGAGATGGAATGTCACCTACCCACTCTCACACCGGTGAAGCTTTGCCAGAGAAGGCTGGAGCCAGCCAGAGCCCACACCAAGCCACAGATGATACGGACACCAAGCTGTTTGATGAAACCCTTCACAACCTTACACGAGTGCCTGATACTCATCCCAGAGTAAGGCAGCTTGTCCATGACCCCAACTCTCCCTTGGTCTTTCTGCCTTCCTCAGGTCTCTGAAAGGCAGAATCCCTTGTACCATTCCTTGGGCTGAAGAAGTTTGGGAAGGGGGATGACTTTGGCCGTTGATATGTGGCTAACCCCTCTGCAGCCTCTCTGGGAAGTTGCTGTAAATCCCTGCCTGGTGATGGAAACTATTCCAGCCCAGGCTCGAGGGTCCCACGGAGGTGTGGGCTCTGCCTCAGGCTCACGAGGCCTGAGTAAACCAGCCACACTGGGACAGATTGCCCACGCAGGAAAGCACTCAGCTGCAGCAGGGTCAGCTGGAGGATAAAATCCATAAGAGCCAGGGCAGCAGAAGCCAGCCCTGCTGGCTGTCCCATGTGGGAATGGCATGGCTCTGACACAGCATGCTGGACAGCTGGGGAAAGGCTTCCATACACACCTTTTCCAGTGTAAGAGTAAACGAGCTGGAGACACGTAACACAGCAGCCATTGGTGCTGCACTACATCACCTTTGTTTTTTGAAGCTTACATCTTCTTTCCTGCCAGCAAAGTGCTGTTACCTTGTCATATTAACAGAAAACTGCTTCACGCTCTGTTCCCTTTTTTATATCCGTAGTGAGGTGCAGTTGTAGCTTGGCACTGATAGAGTTTCATCAATGGGTCCTGCCTTTGCACCCAAAATAACTGCAGCCAAAGATTTCTGTATGTGGAAATGCATGTTGTTTTTCAAGTAAAGTATCCCAGAAGTTTGCTTTTGATTTTTATTTTATTCAGGTCACCAACAGCTCAGTTGTAAGTAGCAAGGTATCTTCCAAAAATACATGTGTAGTATCCTTGAGGCCATGAATATTCAGAGAAGAAAAAGAGTGTTCTAAAATACACACCCACCTTGATCCCAGCCTTTTCCACTGCTGCCATCTTAAGCCCTTGTGGTACCAGTAGAATTCAGCTTTACACTGGTCAATAATTCAAGTCCCTGTAAGAAATGGGAATACTTACATGTGACTAAATGCATGAAGAGTTATGATAAACAACTTGGCAAGGCAACAGCCATTCTTCCCAGTAGCTCTAATCCTCCTGTAGAAGGCATTGGAGCCACCAGTGAGAGCCTGCTGTAAGTGCACGAGGCCGTGGCCACGCTGCACAGGGCTTAGCAGTGGTGAAAAGGCTCTCGTGAGCAGCTTCTGCCAGAGATGTGCAGCCTCGGTTTCCTCAGGGAGATTGCCCAGGCTCTGTGGTCAAAACTGCGCTTTCGCAGCCTCAGCTGGTGCTCAGCCGGCGGTGGGCACGCAGCACCCACGCCAGGCTCGCAGGGAGGACATGCCCTGCACAACCTGGCCTTTTAGTGTTGGCATCCGAGGTGTGAAACCCCAGTGCTGCTTAAGCCTTGCCCGTGGGGTGGCTTGCAGCCCTCTGCCCTCTACTACATATGGCCCCAAAGAAGTGCTTCTGCAGCTCTCCAGGAAAAGCAGCAGGAGCTGTTTCTGTTTATTCTGCTGGGCCGTTTCCACAGCTTTGATCTTGTGCTAAACCATGGTGGCCCAGACCCCTCTTGGGCCCATCCCTCCTGTGCACACCGTGCTGAAGCTGAAGCTGCCAGAACCAGATTGTTAATTATACTCCCACTGATTGAGAGGAAAGCTAAATATGTAATAATTTATGTCCATCAGTCACCACCCCCTCTTTCTCCATTATTATTGTTCCTCTCTGCCTCCATTTTCTTCCATTTTCCCCCATCCTCTCCCTCCCCAGGGGTGAGGATACCCCACCCTGCACTCCTGAGAGCTGTGGCTTCCACCATCCAGCGTGGTCCCACCATCTCCTCTTCCACCATGTGGGCACAATTCTCTTCAAGTTTGGGTACAAACCTCTGCTGTTTGGTGCAGTGGGATTTGCAGTTTGGTTATGACCTGACCCGTGCTTTGCTCTCGTAGGATGGTGCTGTTCTCCCCTGGTTATGTTTCCCAGGGGTTCATCCCAGTGCCAGAAGCAGTCATGTTTTGTGTCATCTCAGACTGACTCCACTGGCCGTTCTGCCCTCAGCCCTGCAGCGCTGAGCTCCCTCAGCCCTGTGGTACCCAGCACACACAGGTGACAGTCACACACAAAGTGACAGAGCTCAAGGCTGTCCCCGTGCTCTGGAGCTCCGTGGCCAGGGCTGGGGCTCTGCAGGTGGCAGCTCCTGACGTGAGGCAGGCCCATGTCAGGCGCTGCTCCGCCGGACCCGGGCTCTGCACGTGCAGACGTGACCCCAGACGTGCAGCTCCGTGGCCTCCTCAGGCTCTGCCCCACAAGGAACAAGGCTGTGGGGAGGGAGAACTGAAATGCAGCAGTTTTAACATTTTTAAAACCAGTTTTAACATTTCCAAATCCAGATGACCTCTGTTGCAGTTACTCAGATTTTACATTTCTGGTCTGTGCCACCGGCTAACACTGAACTTTGCCGAAACAGTACTTGCCAAGAAGTGTTTGTTTATTTTTAAAGAATATCAAGGCTTTGGGGATTTTGGTACAGAATATGATTTGTGGGTAAAATACATGATGTTCACATGCAAAAGAAATAAGGCCAAGAAACCCAGTGTTTATAATGACCCACTGGATTTAAATAAATGGATTTAATTGGTTTCTGAGGGGAAGGAGGAAAGAGCAACACAGGAATTCTTGTCACACGATTTCCATCTGAAATCTAACACAATTAGTGCAGCAGGATTCAGTTACCAAAGGCAAAAAAAGAAGGGAAATCAGGAGTCAATTGAGTTGCTGCAAAATTTAATATCTTGCTGTCATCTTTGTTCTTGGTAGAGAGTTGCTGTAGCAACAGACCAAAAAAAGAACTTGCACAAGAGGAGGAGCTTGCTGCTCTTTTAACAACATCTCTTTACCCTCCCTGAATTACTGTTTACAGCCAATGAATCGCTTCCTGAGGTATCAATGACTATGGACACAAGGCCAGAGCCTGCAGGTGTTACACCTGACACACACAGTGGTGTTCTCAGCTCCGCTCTGGTCACATGGTGGCAACTCTTTTCAGTTCTGTAGAACTGAGCCCATTCTTGTCACATGCAAGATACATCTAATCCTTGATCCATTTCCATCACCGGGGGCTCTGCACCCTGCAGATCAGCACTGCGTGGGACTATGCAGCTATAAATAAGAGACAGCTTTCCCCACCACTGCCTTTCTGGACGAGGCCAACAGCACAGCAGCTCAGGCAGGACAGGCCATGGGCAGCAGAAGGCAGCAGCTCCAGGGTAATGATGCCAGCAGCCTCAGGTCTGCCCTGCAGGCTGCGGGCAGTTGGTCGTGCTGCAGCAAAGGAAGCTCCAGCGTCGGTGGTGGCTGGGCTGCCAGTGTTTTCCAATAGTTGGGTCCCTGCTGTTTGTTGTTCCCAATTAATTTAGTCACACAGGATCTCCGACTCTCCATCTGCAGTGTGAAACCCACGAACGGCAGTTTTGGGCATTTTGGGATGCAGAGCTCCTAAGTGCAGGAGCAGTTGGAAAGCAGCTGCGGGAGCTCTCGCTGTGAGCCCTGTGGAAGGGCCCCTTCAGAGCCCAGCGGGACCAGCAAGCCTGGCCACCATGGCCCCGAACACCCCGGCACCAAACTGGGGCCCTGCGCATCCCAGCACGCCCACCTGAGCTGGTGCTTGGCTGGGTTTGGCAGCAGGGCCCGGCACGGAGGGCGAGCCCCGTTCCTGCAGGGCCCAGCACGCAGGGCGAGCCCCGTTCCTGCAGGGCCCAGCACGCAGGGCGAGCCCCGTTCCTGCAGGGCCCGGCGCGGAGGGCGAGCCCCGTTCCTGCAGGTCCCGGCACGGAGGGCGAGCCCCGTTCCTGCAGGGCTCAGAACGGAGGGCGAGCCCCGTTCCTGCAGGGCCCAGAACGCAGGGCGAGCCCCGTTCCTGCAGGGCCCAGCGCTTCCAGCAGCGCCCGAGCCCTCGGCAGCAGCGAGGGGCAGGAGGGGCAGGCGGGTGGGCACGGCCCACTGGGACAGAAACGGGCTCCTCTGGGACACCGAGGTCTTGCCCACATCCCCATTTCCACGTCTGTAAGTGGAGCTAGCATTCCTGCTTCCTTCTGGGGGTGCTTTCAAGGCTGCTGACAGAAAGGAGCATCCCCTTGTGTGCAGACTGGACGGCCCTGCAGTCTTGCCTGTGTGAAGGGGCACCCCCAAGCTGCTGCAGAGACTCAGCCTAGTTTGATTTCTTTTAAGCTTCGCTCTGTAGCTCTCCTCTCCAGCCTCTCCATCTGCCTCCAGGGAGCCCTCCCCGAAGCACGGGGGCTCCAGAGCACTCTGTGCCCACCAAACCAGCCCCGGTGCCACCACCGTGTCTGCAGGGCTGCAGCAAGGGCGCTGCTTGCAGGTAGACCTGCTGCAGCAGCGGCTGCAGCCCTCCCTGCATCCTGCTGTGCGTTTTTCTCAGATTCCTCGGTCTGTTGTGCTGGAGGAAAACGATCCGGTACCTGCAGCTGGGGGCAGGGGCCGGGGGGCCCACCGCGCTCCCTTTGTTCGGTGCCGCAGCCCCTGCCCGGCCCTGCGTTGCCGGGGGCTTCCAGCGGGACGGGGACAGGAGAAAAGGAAAAGCCTGGGAAACTGAGCTCGCTCTGTGCGCTCGCACAAAGCGCTATTGTTCCGTGGCTCAGAGATGCAGTTTAGTAGGGCAGGCTGTCCTCCCCGGCAGCCCCGGGCGGCACACAGCCCCGAGGGAAGCCGCATGTGGGGCCTCTGTCTGAACTGACAGCGATTGATGGGGGGAAAGGGGCCAAATGGAAAACACAGCTTTGAGGGAGAATTCAGCTCTCTCATTAGAGCTGAATACAGCTGGCCAAAGGGGCCTTTTCCTGGAGAAGCCCCGGGCTCCAGGCACATTCACAACTTCATTGCAAATTCCAGCATGAAAGTGTTATTTCCTGAAAGAGTGGAAAGTTTTGGGGTGTTTCTAAGTGCCCCTTCACAGCAGCACAGCTCGGCACACAGACCCAGTGACCTGGCCTGTGCGCCAGAGCAGCAGCGAGACACTGAGTTTGGATTTTGTAACCTCAGGTCTCAGTCACTATCAGCAGCCCCCCCAGAGATTTTTTAGCTTTTCTCAGGAACTTGGGCTAGCACCACACTGAGGGTGGATTTTGTTACCTCAGGTCTCAGTCACTATCAGCAGCACCCCCAGAGGGATTTTTTAGCTTTTATCAGGAACTTGGGCTAGCACGCATCACTGTCCATCCCATGCATTATCCACCACTGGGCGCACACAAGAAAACACCAGCACTTCCACATACAAGTTGCTTCCCAGGCTCTTGGCTTCAGCAGTAATTTAGCAGGCGTGGATTTTCTGATTTCCTCCACCAACTCAACTGAATGCAAAATATGTTGGGATGATCACAGCTGTAGGCATGTAAGGATGGAGAGGAGGGAATGGCCTGCTGAGTCTGCCCCACTGCACCACGTGTGTTCTGTATCCTCAGACATTGCCTTCTGCTCAGGCCCAGTGACACCCAGCCTGGCCTTGGGAGGTGAAGGCAGTCCTTGGTGCAAGGCATAAGTCAGTGCGTGTGCTTTTGTACTTTCACGTGGCAAAATCAGGAGAAAACTGGTAATTGGAGAGGAGAGGAGAGAGGAGAGGAGAGCACTGGCACAACACCCTCATGCAAGGCAGTGAACAGGGTTGCAGCAAGGCCTTCACACTCCTGCAGGGCTCACTCAACACACGCTGCAAATCTTCTGCACCATCAGTGCCAGCTCTGGCCTGGGGGCACAGCCCTGCAGGGAACACCTGAAGCCAGGGAGATCTGCTGATGGAGATGTACTTCCCTGGAGAAGGAGGGCTGTTTACTGGAGCAGCATCAGTCGAACCTTCCCAGAAGAGCTGAAGCAGCATAAGCACTTTGCTGACATGAGCTGTGTCAGCACATCCGGACCTGGCCGAGCCCTCCTGGATCTGCAGAGGGCTTGGGCACATCGGCGGCAGGGAGGTGTCCCCATGGCCAAGCCAGGCTGCCACCCCCGGGAGGGCCCCAGGCCCTGCCTCAGCTGTAGGACAGGGAAGCTGCTGCAGCTTCAGGGAGCCCTGAACCTTCACACTGCAGCTGGGGCTCAGCCAGGGGCTGCCCTCAGGGATGAGGGCTGGCAGAACCGGCACTGTCCTCTCATCAGCACCACGGGCACAACCCAGCTGCCTGGGGCAGGCAGGGAAGGCGTACTGCACCACCACAGCATCTCAGCCTGCCTGTGCCTGCAGGACACAAAGAGACTCCCAGAGTGAGGCGAGGACAGCAATCCACTTTTATGCCCTGTTTTTAAAGCTGTTTTCTTCCCTCTATGACCAGCATCACTGTGCTTTGGGTTTGAGAGTTTGTGTGCACAGCGAATCTAATTTGATTTTTATCCTTTTTGTCTCCCTCTATTTTGCACACTACATTAAGCTTTTGTTCCAAGGCAGTTAAAGCAGATTTGCTGTGTGCTTTGAGCTGCCTTGCAGTGCTGGCAGAGCCTCAGAGCACAGATGAGTGTCACGTAACAGATATGCTATCGATAACGGGGAGGCTCGCACAACACGGAGGCCCAGAAAACTAGAATTCTCAACAGCACCAGTAAAACCAGCTGTGTGTGAGCAGGCCCCTCCAGCTGGAGAGCTGTACCCTGCAATGACAGCACTGTGGTCGCTGGAGCTGCAGCCACTGGGGGGAATTGTCAGGGCGGCTCCAAGAGCTTCAACAGAAACAGCAACCCTGCTATTGTTCAGCTACACCCTGATGTTTGATTTCTCCTTCCCCTCTTTCTAAGTTCATGCTGTGTCGACTGTGCTGCTCTCACAGCCCTGTGGAATGTGGAGGTGGCAGAGCAGCAGCTGTTGGAAGGCACCGTGGGTCTGCCCAGCAGAGCTGTGCATGCAGCCTCCACTGCTGGGGTGGGCCAGCTGCTCCTGAGCTGCATGTGAATCCTTGCCTTTAGACAGGATCAGGAATGTTCTAAGTATAGCCATGACTGCTTTCCAGAAAAGACAGAAGACAAGGCAGCAACCTTGGCTCCCTGCAGCACTGACCCCCTCTCCTGCAGCACGGACCCTTTCTCCTGCAGCACTGACCCTTTCTCCCTGCAGCACTGACCCTTTCTCCTGCAGCACTGACCCTTTCTCCTGCAGCACTGACCCTCTCTCCCTGCAGCACTGACCCTCTCTCCCTGCAGCACTGACCCTCTCTCCCTGCAGCAGGACTCCAGAGGCTCTGTGCTCCGTGGCATTGCTGTGCAGCTCTGCAGAGGTGAGATACCTGCCAGCTCTCACAGCTTCTCTCCATCAAGGACACGACCCTGTGCTGTAGGGCTCCTGCTCCAAAGCACTGCCACTGCAGGAATGCAGCTGTATCCAGCAGCTCCCAGATCTGAGGGGCAGAGCAAAACACATGTGTAAAGCAGGAACTCAGCTGCTCTGTGCCAGCTGTCCGCGTGCCCAGGATTGGTGCAAAACGCTGTCAGATCTAACTGGCAACCTCAGCTGTAATACAAACAGCACAGCCTGCTCGCTCCCAGGGACTCACAGCCAGTACTTGTATGAGAGGCAACATGTTGTGGGGGATTTTAATTTGAAATAAAGGCTGGAGTGACCTTTCATTTCAGGTTTTAATTAAGCTCCCCTGCCTCAAAGCTGCAGAGAAAAATCCTGAAAAATACAGTCCAAGAGCATGGTAAAGTCTCAAATGTCAAAGGAGAGCAAAATCCTGAGCTGCTGTTGTTTTAATTGTAAATTTGTTCGTCCAAAGGACACAGCTTCCCCAATGCTCACAGTCTGACTTTCTGTAGGATGCATCAAATGCCAGACAAGTCGTAGATATAAGCCTGCATTTCACCTTATCACAAGGTGTGGATTTACCTGCATTCAGGGTATTATTTTTCCACCCTTTCACTCCCTCTACTCAAAAGAGCTACTTGCAGAGCTCTTCTCAGTCTCTGGCTGAAGGTCTAGACCCCCGTTCTTTATGAACTAGTCCCAAACCTCCTGTTCCCAGGCAGCATGGCCTGGGCTCCACGGGATCTCAGCATGCTCATCTCAGGTTTGCTCACCTGCTTCTCTTTCTGTCTGGAGTATGGCTAGTTTCTCCCCAGGCAGACGTGCAGAGAGCCCAGAAATATTTACAGAAAAAGGCGAAGGGTGGTGCCCAGCACTGAGAGCCCGTTCCTTTCTGCTGGACTGAGGAGCAGCGCTGGAAGCCGCGGTCCTGCCCAAGCACCATCCGGGCAGTTACTGTCTCTTGTTTCTGCAGTCTTGGCCTCCCTCCCGTGTCCTCTTGCACTCCTGCTCTAGGTTCTTCCAAGAGCTGTTTCATCGCCAGGGTTTGAGATCTAGGCCTTGGCGTGCTCTTAGGAGGAGGAAATTGAGCTGACAGCAGCAGCAGAGCGTGCTGCAGCCTCGCGGGGAAGCTGCTGCATGCACAGGGAGCTGGGCCAGAGCAGAGGGAGCCCCATTTCCTGAGCAAACCACCCACAAGGTCACAGTTTCATAACCAACTTGAGCAAGGCCATGGGGGAGCAGCATGAAACACTCCTGCAAAGGCTTCAAAACTGCGACAAAACCTCATTACCAACACTGCAAGATCTTTGTTTTGACATATTTCACACTAAACTGAATCCCACTAATCCACAAATGGGTTGCTGTGTGACTGTGGTTCAGGTTGGTACAGAGGATGAGTTGTTGCTCCCTCTTCCCTCAACTGTCACTTCTTATCCAAAACAGCTCCAGTTCACAGCTCATCCAGGTCAAAAAAGAAGAACCAGGTCAGCAGAGAAAGTGACTGACACCTCCACACTCCCCTAAGACATGAAACACTGGGAAATCACTGGGTAAGGAAAACCAAGAATTTGGGACAACTGGCACCTCCCTAACGCTCACTTCCACCTACTGATTTACCCCACAAAACAAGGCACAACTATTGAACAGATTAAATACTGTCACCCCATGCAGGAGCCACACACCACACGCAGTTTGTCCCCTGTGTATCACAGCCCTTACACACAGCTCACCTGACACATCAGAAGCAGAGCTGGATGCCAAGGCCCACCACAGGAGCAATGAATGCACAGAGGTGATGGGTTCAGAGCTGTGGAGGGAGTCCCAGACCCTCCCACCCAAAATCTTACAGGTAGGAATTTGGGTGAGTGACCCATGTCAGTGCTTAAGTTGGATTCATTCCAACAAGGGTTATCTTCCCCCACTGTGAAATGAGTTTGAAGATCATCACATTTCAGAATTCCGAAGTTACAAGCATTGATTCTCTGGCTTCACTGTTTTGCAGCTCAGTCAAATCCCTGTCCCTGCTGAAGGGATTCCCTCCAGCCCCGAGTGAGGCACGCTGGAGGGGCAGCTCTAGAGAGCAGGACACCCTAGCCAGAGGATTGGCATCCACAGCCCAGGAGGCTGAGGAGCCTCGAATTACTGCCATGGCTGCAAGTATTTCATACGAGCCACATTTGATGATAATGTCTGCAGCCATGTAGTCATGGATATAGAACAAACAAATCACTAAATTGCAGAAAAACAGTGAGAAAATTTAAACCTGGAGTTTGTTCTGGACTCTGCTCTCTGCAGAGTTGCACAACATTCCCAGTTTCACTTTAAAATATCTCTGTGATTTAATGCCAAAGAGCTGGGTTTCAAGTGCAGCCTGGATTCCCCATGGCTGACTTCACAGATTGAGTTAAACACTGTCTAACTTGGAAGGCATCTCCCCCCAGCCTCTGAAAAAGCCAGTGCTGCAGAATCTGTTAAGGAATCAGTCAGATATCTGCTCAGACAGAACACTCATCACAGTAATACCCAGAAATTCACATGTGCAGGGGGTTGTCTCTGGCCCGGAAGAGCATGCAACTTCATGAAGAATAGCACAGATCACTGGTGCTTCACAGGACCCTGCCGGGGCCTGCGGGTTGGGAATGGAAACTTAATTATCAAATCGGAGTTTTCACCTCACTGACATCATCCTTTTAAAATGATTGAGGATGAAGGGGTAGCAGTGAGCAGACGTGCTACCCAGGATTACTCCTTTTCCCAGCAGAGGAGGGGCTGTCCCCTCGCAGCAGGGTGAAGCATGTCCAATTCTCAGTGAGTCCCTGTGAGCTGTGCAAGCCCTGGGGCAGGAGGGAGATGCTGGGTTCGCAGGGCAGGAAATGCAGCGTTTGCACATTGCTGCTTCTCACCTTGATGCTCCCTTTGCTGCACTTCCAGGGGAAGGAGCTGCAAGCAGGCACAGAGGGTGTAGCTAGATCCTGCACTGCACTGCTGGAGCTGTTTGTGTTTGTGTGTGGTCACACAGCCCCACAGAAGACACCTGAGATTCAGCCACATCGTTTAGGGAAAGCCCCTTGCAGGGTGTCTCCCATGCAGCTTCCTGCCCACTCTCCCCCACTGCATCCTCAGCAGCTCTCCTGCTTTGAAACCCCAAGCACAGGCACAGGTTTGTGCAAAATGGGCTTTCGGGAGGCGATCAAACTGTTTGTTTCACGTGGTAAAAGACAGTGTAGGTTTCCCACTTAAAAGCATGTTTAAAACAGAAATAAACTAGTACATCAGACTTTTTAAAATAAAACTCAAACCCTCAGGCTCCCCCAAAAATGTCTTTTTAAGTGTGCGTGTGCCAGTTTTCTTTCACTATTCCCAACAGAAGGATTTCCATTCAGTAACGTAATTTAAATCTTCTCTGCAGGACTTAGCTGACAATTCAGCTGAGCTGTCCGCCACAATATCCAACTGCAATGCCCATAGAGGTTACATGCAGGCCAAAAAAATCCCAGCAGAGTCATTGGCACAAAGGTCACTCCAGTTCCTGCCAAGCTTCGGCTGTTTAAGGAGCTGGGATTTCCCAGTAAAGCCAGCAGAGCTCCGTGCTCTGCAGAAGCTGCTGTGCAGGACACGGTGATGCTCACGCCCAGACACACACAGCACCTCACGTGTCACTGGGGTCTGTTTAAGCACTGCAACCATTCTGCTTTTCCTCCCACAGCAACGACCAACGATCAGCTGGACACAACCCACTAGCCAGGAACACAGGCCTGAACAGCAGCTCTTGTACAGGCGATCTCTCTGATTGTGCTGGCTGTGCTGGCTCACAAGGAAAGAGGTTACAGCACTTGTGTGCCACTGCTTGGAATGCAGGACCCTGCTTCCAGGGAAAAGAGCCTGAAACTGATTTCTTCTCAGCTCAAAATATCAGCAATAGGAGCAGTTAGTGCATCCTCTGAATGTGTGGCTTAGCACCACAGATGTTGAGCCAACAGCAAGAGGAGTGACAGATCCTCAAGTCCCCAGAGCAGGGTCACACAGAGGTTAGCAGAGGTAAATTAACTGAACTCTTTTGATATTGCAATACACTACACATCTTGTACATTCCATCCTAGAGAATAATTAAATTGACTTTATAAGAGGGGCAGTTTTTTGGGTGTGGAAGAGAGACTATAATTCCATTAGCCTCTGTTCTGGCCCCTAAGTGATACTTGGCGAGTCTGTTAGTATGCAAAAGCCTCAATTTGCTCACTAATAAATTAGCTGTTAGGAAAACAAAGCTTCAGATCAAAGGCATTAGTAAAACACAGCTGCAGACTCTGAAGATGCTCAGCAGTGCCCGTGGTAACTTCCCAAGGCTGTATATTTTTAGCATCAGTGGCATTTTGGACTTGGTAGGAGCTAATCAGGTGTAACAGAAAAATACAACAATACACATTGCAGGGTCACAATGAGATTATATATTCCTGAATTGTGTTTCCAGATCTGTTAAAAATGACTGTAGGGTTTATTAGTTTTCCGTTCTTTAAAGCTCATGCTAGCTCCATCAGCACTGTGAGCAATCTCAGTCTCCTGCCTGCCAAAGCAGATTCAAGACCATTAAGTTGTATCCCTGCCTGGAAAAGGAAGAAGTCCTGAACTGTGCAAGCTCTTTCCTTCCTCACACAGGCCACTGAGGCAGCACAAAGGACTGGACCCCATTAGCCCTGTCTGAACGATCTGCAGTTCACACCACAGGCTGCCTCCCCACACTTCATTCAGACCTTGCCAGCACCAGTTGAGGTTAAAATCCCATTAAAAATTCTGAATTGTAAACTACTTAATCTTTGCCTGCTTTTTAATTTAATTATGTGTGTAGGAAGCTTCTCTTCACTAAGGTGTCTCGAAGTAAGCTGGAGTGTCAGGTCAGAAGCAGATGCTGCAGGTTAAAAGGTGATCTGAACACATCCCCGTGCTGACCCTCACTGCTGCAGTGACCTTCTGGGAAGCAGGGAGGTACTGCACAAGAGCAGGAACTCCAGCACCACAGAGCACGCAGCCACAATGCCACCGAGGAGGAAGTGGCACAGCCTTGCCACAGTCCCTGAAAGCAGAACCTTCTTCAAGAGCCCAAAGGAGGGGAGAGCCTGGCACCCTCTCGTGCATCTCTCTCTGAAAAGCTTCCTGTACTGCTCACAGCATGTTTACTTTGGAAGGGCAAATTTTTGATTTCACTTCTCAGTATTGCAATACAAACCTAAATTTTTAAAAGTAACCTCTGGAGCCAGGAAGCAGCCTGAAGAACTTTAACCCTTGCAAACTCAAGTGCTGGATGGAATTTATACAATACATGCCTATCACAGCAAGACAAACCAGATCAGTTCACACCAAATTCTTTCTGCAGCTCTGAAATGAATGAATTCAAACCAAGCAGTTTTTCCAGGCAAGAAGGTGCAAGCATAACTTGGCACTTCCATATTGGAAATTCAATTCTCTAAATTCATTTATGCCCTAAAAATTAATTAATCAAATCCAATAAGTTAATTTCAGTTATCCTGGTAAAAGTTAAGCAAGACTTTGGAACGTGTCTCGCTGTTTTCACGAAACTCAGAGTGGGAAGGTTGTGTGTGCATGGAGTTTCTTGCTGATGAGGCTCCCTCAGCAGTTTCCATTTCACAGATCTCACAGGTGACAAAGCTGGGTCCCTGGGCACAGGTGCACGACCTCTATGGCAGGGCTGACCACTGTGACACTTTGGGCACACCTCTCATATTCTGTAGAATGAGCTGCTCGTCCTCTGTGGCCTCATCACTGCTCTGAGCTCCCAGAGCAGCCCTGCAGCCACCCACACTGCCCCAGCACAAGCTGGCAATTATGGCTTGTTTGTTCCTGTGCAAAATCTACTGGGGACAGGAAAGGAAGGACAGTCCCCTGTTAACCGCACATCTCCAGCAACAAGGGTTTGACAACAATTCCTTGCTTAAACTTGTGAACTCTTTGTCACATCTTATCACCCAGCAGCCTCAGTTCACAGCTCTTGTGACTAAGGCACTGGGCTCCCCAGAGCTGCCACAAACACTGACTAATTCCTCCCCCTCCAGTAACCCTTAAGCAGCTAATTCACTTCTCTCCTCATCTCTCAGTGTCACAATAACATTCCTTTATCCTTCAGCTGTAGATTCCCAAACACCATACTATGTTATCTTTCTCACACACATGAAAGTAGTAAAACTTGAGAAAAAATTAGGTAATGAGATTAGATATTGGGAAGAAATTCTTTTCTGTAAGGGTGGTGAGGCCACCAGGCTGCCCAGAGAAGCTGTGGCTGCTGCACCCCTGGAAGTGTTCAAGGCCAGGCTGGATGGGGCTTGGAGAAACCTGGTCTGGTCCTAATTACATGGTAAGTTATTGGTTTTAATAACAGAAGTGTATGGCAAATGTTCTTTAGTTGTGTGCCAGTCTTGTGAGACAAATAATGATGACTCCAGGATGATATTAGGACCCCTTGGTAAGTTGCTGTGTCCATCATTCCACTGACAGCCCTGAGGAGCGGGAGTGCAGAAACACTCAGCATCCTCTGGGATCCAGCCTGCTGTTGGTATGTGCCTTCCAAATGGACAGACCTGGAGTGCAAACCCTTCCAGACAAGTGCACAGCACTGCTCCTCCTCAGGTGTGCACTAAGCCAGCCATGCAAACGATGCTGCCAGCTCATCAGGAACCACTGTTCCCTGTAAATGGAGCTCCCAGACAGGCACCTGCTCACTTTAACGGAATGCTGCTGAACCTGGGAGCCAGTTCAGCCCACTGCCTCTGGGAAGGGGCTCAAATGGACACAAAGCACAGCTCTGGTTTGGTCATGAAGAGTTTGTCATATTTTCTCCCCTCCCAAAACACAAGTGGGAGAGCTGCTACAGAACCTGCCAGAACCAGAAACAGTTCTGAAATGGTGACTGGTCAGATTCCAAAGGCTGTAGCAGAGCAGGCTGCAGCTCTCACCTGCTTCTTACCTTCCAGTGTGAGGCCAGCTGGGAAGGTCAGAGCTGCTCCTGCTAGGCCAGACACATGGAATTCATTTAAGTGTCTCGCAAACAACTTCACCAAAAGATGCTGAAAATTCTGCTAGTGAACACAGCTCAGCAATCTGAGCTTGTTGTCCCTCTTGAACCACAAAATTCTGCCTTGCTATAGGTGTTGTTGCAGGATAAAGCTGAGCAAAATCTGAAATCTGTAATTAGCTTACTTTGAAATTCTCATTGAAAGCCATTTCACAAACTTTCTCCGTCATGTTTATGACCCAAATTCCACGTTTTTCATCCTGTATTTTCAGGCTTGAATCACAAGTCAACCTACACCTTCCCTCATCCTTCTCACGTGAAAGCAAAGCAATGCTTCAGAAGGCTCAATGGCAAGAGCAGTGCCCCAGGCCTCCTGTTGGACACTAAATGTGATGGTGGAACCAGAACACACATGGGGAAATGAACACAGACGGTGCTGCTGACAGTACGTGCTGCACCTGGGGAGGCAGAAGCTGCAGGGACAAGTCGTGTTTACATTTGTCATTGCAGTGCTGGGTGTAAAAGACTTTGGGACCCGAAATGAGGAGGGGAAATTGTGCCTGTTCAGCTTAATGCAGCTCACACTTGGTCATAGTGACGGGGACATGGCCATGGCAGGTAGGCTGGCCTCTCTGTCTCTCCTGCAAAAAGACATTTAGCCACTAGATTCTTCTTAAACAATAATTCTAATTCTGGAAACACGCCAAAGGGAACAGCCCAACCATCGAGAAAACTGAGCGGCAAGGAACGAAAAGAG
This sequence comes from Onychostruthus taczanowskii, assembly GCF_017590055.1. NCBI lineage: Eukaryota > Metazoa > Chordata > Aves > Passeriformes > Passeridae > Onychostruthus > Onychostruthus taczanowskii. The sequence continues at coordinate 430,850 of NW_024506993.1, read as the reverse complement.
AAATGGCCACCCCACGGTTTGCCTCCCACAGCACAGGGGTGCCAGAACCGCGGCAGCACAGCTCGGGAGCTCAGCGCGGGGCTTGGAGCCGGGAACTGACCCGCTCCGCCGGGGAACGGAATGACCCTGTCACGGAGCGGGCACACGCACCGAGCCGCGCCGAGCCCCGGCCCAGGGTCCGACACAGCTCCCCGCGGGGCCGCTCGGAGCGACACCCGGTACCGGCGGGGCCGCTCGGGCCGACACGCGGTCCCCGCGGCCGGTGGCGGGCCTGGCGCGGTGCGGCCGGCGGGCGTGGAGGATCCGGTGGTCGGCCGCCCGCCCTCCCTCCCCGGGCAGCCCGGCATGGCTGAAGCGGAGGCGGCCGGCGACGCGGGGCCGGGTCCGGCCGCAGCCCAGGAGGGCGCGGAGCTCGCGGCCGTGATCGGCGCCACCGTGCCCACGGGGTTCGAGCAGACGGCGGCCGAGGAGGTGCGGGAGAAGCTGGGCTCGGCCTCCAGGATCAGCAAGGATCGGGGCAAGATCTACTTCGAGGTCCCGGCCCGGAGCCTGCCTCAGGTCCGTGCGAGCTCTCTGCCGCGCTGCGCCCGCCGCTGTTCCCCTGTGGCCGGTTCAGCTCGGCTCGGTTCGGTTCGGTCCGGTGGGTCCCAGCCCCTCCGAGCGGAACGCTTCGGTGTGCGAAGCCGCCACGGCCGGCCGGGGTGCAGCAGCGGTATCCGCCTTTAGCGGGGGAGATGGAATGGTAGATGGGGTCAGTGCAGGGACGCAGAGTGATAACTCCTGTGGGGACTCAAGGTGGAAAACCTTAGTCTCTGAAACCTCGACGTAAGATGGCAAAGTTCTGACAACAGTAAACACAGTCCCCACGGCACGCGGTTAGTCATGTGTCACCTTTTCGTCTCTTCCAGGTCCATCGTCTGAGGTCAGTGGATAATTTATTTGTTGTTGTTCAGGAATTCAAAGACTATCAATTTAAGGAAAATAAGGTGAATTACTCTTCCTTTTTCTGTCGGTTCTGGGGTTTGGAGTGTTGTTTGGGGTTTTTAATTTAAGACTAGTATCAAAATACTCTGTTTGTTTAACAAGGCTTTAATTTGTGATGTTATCTAGTTCCCTTTTTCTGGCTTGTAAATGGAAGTGTGGCCATGTCATCTAACATAATTTCTGCAGTTAAATACTTTACATTGGCAAAATCTGGGGTAAGAGGTGATGCTATGTTTGTAGGTCACAGACATAGAACAGTAAAGTGTCACTTTGGTCACTTAATACAGTGTTAGTTGTCTGTATTACAAGATGAATTACGAAATCCTGTGGGTCTTGTGATTTTCAGTGTAATTCCATTTAGTTACAGCAAAAAAAGACAAAAACCTGTAAGCTTTGCTTAAACGTGTAGTTAGTGTTTAATAAACTAATTTGAGAGGCCTCAGAATAAAGGATAACTTTTAAAAGGATGGAATAACTTCAAAGCACAACTTCTTCTGTCTTTTGAAGGAAGATGCTCTAAAGGATTTGGAAGATTTGGTTAAAAAGCTACCCTGGACCGATCCATTGAAAGTTTGGGAGTTGAACAACAGCTTGAAAAAGAAAAAGACAAAACGCAAAAAACACAATCTGCAGAGTCCTGCAAGCAGAGGGAAGCTGAGTGATGGTGGAGAAGAGGGAGGAGCAGACCAAAATAGCAGCAATGACCAGGAGGACTGTGCCCAAAACCCTGGGGCTGTGGAACCCACTGGTGGCCAGGACGCAGAGAATCCCCAGGGAGTGACCAGAAATGGGGTGGAGGGGGAGGAAGACAGTGAGCAGTCAGATGTGAAAAGCTCTGAGGGCGGCAGCGCGGCTGGTGACGCTCACACCGGGGAGGGAGAGGCCAAGGTGCTGAGGTTCCGAGTGACGTGCAGCCGAGCTGGGGACAAGCACAGCTTCACGTCCAACGAGGCCGCAAGAGACTTCGGTGGAGCCGTGCAGGAGCACTTCCAGTGGAAAGCTGACATGACTAATTTTGATGTGGAGGTATAGTGGCATACCTGGAAATACCTGCGTTTCTGCAGTACCAATTTTTAGTTCTTTCTGATGCTTAGAGATCTCCAAACTGCCTTCCTGAGACTCTGGAACTGAAAACTGGTAATGCTGAAATTGGCCTTTCTGAAGTGTTCCTTTCCCTGGCAACATTATGTGTGTTCTCTGATGCAAGCACTAGCTTTGCTTTCACCTTCAGTAAATCTTTCCTCTAATGCACTGCTTAATAGCAGTCTAAGTTACCAGGAAATGCTCCAAATGGAAGCCGGCTGAGGGGTGAAGGGGACAGAAGAAGGTGACAGTAATTGTCAGGTGTTTATTTTCTGTCAGGGGAGAGCAGAGGCTGGGAAAATACAACTGGCACCCCTGGCCTCTTGGTGGTGAGGAACCACCGTTTCTGAGGGGCAGAAAGACCTAAGTGTTTCTTGCTGGTTTACTAAGGGCTGGCTGCTGCCCTGGAGTGAGATTTCACCTTCCTGGTTAATCTAGTCCCCACCACAAATTATTTTTGTTGCTGCTTTTGCAGATGTTTCACTGTGTCTTGCAGGACTTACCTGGCCTCTGCCCCAGATTTAAAAACCAAATATTTTAAGAAGCTGCAATGGTTATAGCACTTTGAGAAGTCTTGTGCAACAAATTTGGTGTGAATGAGAGAGTGTGTGAATGCTCACCTGAATTCTGTCTTGTTAAAATGGTGCTTTGCTTTACTTCTAAGAAGAAAACCTTTTTTATATGTCATTCCTGGATTTTAAATTGCCATCTAAGATTCCTGTAAGTATTTACTAGGAGTTCTGTGGAAAACTTCTGTTACTCCTGAAATTCACTTCAGGTTTTTTCTTTAGGTCCTTCTGAATATTCACAACAGCGAAGTCGTGGTGGGGATTGCATTAACTGAGGAGAGCCTCCACAGACGGAATATCACACACTTCGGGCCCACAACGCTGCGTTCCACTCTGGCTTACGGCATGCTCAGGTCAGGCCAGTTACAGTGTTTTTGTTTAAGAAACAGTGGCTTTTGTTTCAGAAATTAAACCTTTTATCTCCCCCACTGCTTCCTCAGAAACCATTTCTGTTAATTCGAAAAATAAATTTAAACCTTTTATCTCCCCCACTGCTTCCTCAGAAACCATTTCTGTTAATTCTTAAAGAAAAATAAATAAAAAAACCCTGGAGTTGCTGACACCATGTGCCTTGTAATAACAGTGGGTGTTTCCCAGCCAAGGAAAGTAAACATTTGCTGTATTAGACAAGTTTCAAAGTAGTGTACCACAGTCTTGAAAGAATTTCACTTCATTGCTGGTTATAAAAAAGATTTAACTAGTGGAAAAAATAATCACATCAAGTTTTTTTGTGGAGTGATTAAAATAGTTAATTTTCCCTTATTTACAGAAATTCAGGTTTTTAAGACATTTCTCACCATATCTTTTCTTCTGTTCCTCAGACTCTGTGATCCCCAGCCCACAGATATCATAGTTGATCCCATGTGTGGTACAGGTGCGATTCCAATAGAGGTGATTCTTCCTTGATTTTTTAAACTAAATTAAACTTGTCTCTATCTTAGCTATATTCTATTATAGCTGAATAATACGTGTAAATCTTCTTAGTAATGACTGAATAGTAAGCTCCAGTCTCAGCAGTTTTTGAACAGATGCAAATATACTTTCTGTAAATGACCTCATTTTCCTTCCATAGGATGTAGCAGGAGGAGACTAAATCCAAAAGTATTTTGAGCTTTAAAGGTGTAAAATACAGCTATCTGCTACAGAATTCTAAATTTCCAGCCATCCACTTGCAGTCGCTTTGTTGTATTCTGTCACATTTGTTTGAGAAATTATTCTGGTTTTTTTCATTCAAGCAATGTTGATGCTAATGTTGCTTATTATAATTTCCCTCCCAGGGAGCTGCAGAATGGCCCTACTGCTACCACATTGCAGGGGATAACAACCCTCAGGCAGTGAAGAGAGCAGCAAACAACATCAGCTCCTTACTGAGGAAAAACGAGAGTAAGGACAGGTGAGAGGAGCCTGATGGGTTTACCTTTCCTGCAGTGCTGCATGCACAGAAATCCACTTTGCATTGATGCGCTTGAGCGTCTGGTTCCTATTTTCTTGTTTATTTTGTTGCCAACGTTGTAGACCTGGCCAGAGTAAAGACCTTCTGAGTGCTTGTGTCTGAGGGCACTGCCTTTGCTCTTGCAGCAGCACTGCCCTGGGCGTTCCCTTGGACGTTGTCCAGTGGGACATCTGCAACCTGCCCCTGCGGACGGGCTCTGTGGACATCGTGGTGACAGACATGCCCTTCGGGAAGAGGTGAGCTGTGCTGGCCAGGGGCTGGGCTCCCCCAGCCACGGACTGAGCTGGGCCGCTGGGGAAGCAGTCAGGAGCCCTGTGTTGGAAAGGAGCTTGAAAGCAACAGTGCTCCTGAACGGGCAGATTGGTGGCCGAGGCACCGTGGACCCTGAGCCGGGGCCGGTGGCCGCAGTGGGGTCTGAATGTGTCTTGCAGGATAGGGTCCAAGAAGAAGAACTGGGACCTCTACCCAGCCTGCCTGATGGAGATGGGCCGGATCTGCGCCCCAGGGACAGGCAGGGCTGTGCTGCTTACCCAGGACAAGAAATGCTTTGCCAAGGTTTGTTCTGTGAGAGAAAATCAAACTGTTTGCACTTCAAAATACATTATTGAGGGAAAAACTGTAAGCTGCCATCATTACAAAAGACACTCCGTTTATAGAGCTATCATTAGTAATGCTTAAATTCAGTATTGGACCTGGAAAGTCCTTCGTGCCCATCAGATGCGATACAGAATAATCAGTGCCGCTGTTTTTGGCCTGCAGGCCCTGTCCCGCATGGGACACATCTGGCGCCGAGCTCAGACCGTGTGGGTGAACGTGGGGGGCCTGCACGCTGCCGTGTACCTGCTGCGGCGCACCTCGGAGCGGGCGCAGGAGGCTCGGTGCTGCCGGTGAGCGCCTGGAGCCAGCCGAGACCCCTCCGTGCCCTGCTGAAACACCCCTGAGGGCGGACTCGGTCAGTTTCCAAACCAAACAGCCTCTGGAGAAATGGTCACACAAACACTAAACCAGGGATCGACTTGAGAGCTGCCAGTTCTGCGGTGTGTTCTGAAACCTTTGTATTTAAATTGCCTCTGCTCCCTTCCGCCCAAACTGAAATTCATTAGTGGAATTGGTAATTATGTCCTTGGCTTGAATCTTCTCTTGCGTTTTTCAGTTAAACGTTTATTTCTTCTGCTTACAGTAGAAAACATCTTGAGGCAGCTCTGGGTGTAACAGTTAATTTATTTACCAAGGTGTATCTTCAAATTACTAACAGTACTACTAAGACAGTCACCTTAAAGGGTTCAGAGGTAGTATCTCTAATGTAGTTTTCTAATTTATACCATGGCTCAAATGTAAACTAATGATAAACCAGTATCTGGTTTTTGTGGTCTGATAAGCAAATTCCAGTTGGCAAACAGTATGCTGTGCTTCTGGTTCTCTTGCCTGTTACCTCACCTTAGGGCTAATTACCAGTAAACGTCTGATCTGGTTTTGGTATTGCATTGCCATGGCTGAGGGTGTAACACACAGCCCTAGAAAACAGTCTGTAGTTACTATTTGAGGTTCTTTTAGCAGTTGTATTAAAAAGTTCACGGTTTTGGTGTCTACCATGGATGCATCAAGGTGGCAGTTTGAATTTCTTAGGTAATTTAACTACCACGGCTATGCTGTCACAGTATTCACAAAAATACTGTTGCAAATATGACCATACTAGGATTTCTCAGGCCTCCCACTCTGCTCATCAGAGGTTGAAAACAAATTGCTAGTTTGCCCTTTCCATTACCGTGTGTTCATGCTAAGATTGTGGAACTGTTCAGAGGTGAATTAACAAGTATTAAAGTTTCAGAAGTTTTGCATAAAGAGATGAGTCTTGTGTTCTTTTTCTGGTTCATGTTCAGATTTTCCAATATCTAGTTAATTTTTCTCAAATTTTAGTGTTCTCACATGTGTGAGAAAGATAATACAGTGCTTGTGAATCTACAGCTGAAGGGTGAAGGAATGTTTTGGCACCCTGAGATCGGGAGAGGAAAACTCTTACTGGCTGAGGAAGAACTGGTTTGTGGCAGCCCTGGTGAGCCCAGTGCCTTAGTCACAGGAGCTGTGACCGGAGGCTTCAGGGCGATAAGACATGACAAAGAGCTGAGGGCTCCAAGTGCAAAGGCCGCCGCTGTTTTCCGTCTGTTCGTTGAAATGAGCGTTTGGCGGCTCCGTGCGGAAGCTCCCCTCACGGCGCGCTGCCCTCACGGCGCGCTGCCCTCACGCCGGGCCCCGCCCCTCGCGCAGGGCTCCGCCCCCGCAGCGCATGCGCCGAGGGCCGTGCCGCCCCCTGGCGCCTGCGCGCGGCGGGCCGGG
>NW_024506993.1:398323-423925 GCF_017590055.1 Onychostruthus taczanowskii | reverse complement strand
GCGATGTCGCCGCCGGGCCCGGGGCGGCCGGGCGGGCCCGGGGCCGGGCCCGTGCTGCGCTCGGTCAACACGCGGGAGCTCTCCGAGGTCGTGTTCAACAACCACAGCCCCCGCTGCGTGCTGCCCGTCTGGCTGGACTTCGAGGGCCGGCCGCGCTGCTACCCGGTCCTGCAGCCGCGCAGCGGGCGCGTCATGCGCAGCTATCGGGGTGGGTGCGGCGGCACGGGAGCGCTTGGGCGCCGCGGGGCCCGGGGGGGATTTACCCTTTTGCGTCCCCCCCGCCCCCTTTTTCATTTCTCTTCCCTTCTTCCTTCTTCCACTCTTACCTTTCCCTTCCTTTTCCCTTTTCTCCACTTCCTTTGCTCTTCTTTCTTTTCCTTTTCCCCTCTCCTTTCCCCCTTTCTTTTTGCCCTTTTTCTTTTTTCCCCGCCTTTTTCCCTTTTTCCTTTTCCCTCCCCACTCATACCAGTGACTGGGGCTGTGGTAGTGCCCTGTGCTGGAGAGCTTGGTCCCTTGCGAGTAGATGCCCCTCAGAGGCGCTCATTACAAAGTTCGGTACTTGGTCACTCCCAGCTTGTTCCCTGGCAGGGCACCTCTGGCTGTTCCGGGATGCAGGGACCAATGACGGGCTGCTCGTCAACCAGCAGGAGCTGTTCGTGGCAGCCCCCGACGTGACCAAAGCTGACATCACACTGCCAGGTAAGGGACAGGAGCGCGCGTGCTCTGGGCAATTCTGAACTTGCTCTCTCTGGACCTGTTGGGATTAGTGAGAAATCAGATCCTCGTGAAATTAAGCCAGCTCAGACACTGGAAGAGGTGGTGAGGGGTTGTAGGTAGAGCTGTTGCGTTGGACGGAGCTGGTGGCAGAGCTCTCCTTTCAGGGGCTTTCTGAGGGGTTTTGGTGGGTGCCTCCTGGCAGAACCACATCTGTCTCCTGTCTGCAGAGCCCAGCCTGTCGGGGTCGCTGCTGCTCTGCGCTGGCAGGCTGAGAGCAGCATTGCTGGCCCTGGAGCAGCAGCTGCGAGCCCTCGTGACGAGGTTGTGCTGTGCTTGTGTTTGGCTGCAGTGTTCACCCTGAAGGAGAGGTGTCTGCAGGTGGTGCGCAGCCTGGTCAGCCCCGTGGACTACAGGAAACTGGACATTGTTCAGTCGTTATACGAAGAGCTGGAGGATCATCCTGACATTTGGAAGGATCTTCGGCGGCTTTCTCTGGAGAGGAACGAGGCACTGAGGAACTAAATTGTGGAATAACGGGATTACTCACTCCAGACTCCTCGTTACAAACCACTGAGTCTGAGCAGCCAGAGTTGCCAGGACACACACCATGATGCCTCCGTTTAAATTTGAAACATAAACTCAGTAACTTTGGTGACAGTAAAACCCCAAAGACTGAGCAGCACTGGGAGGCATGCTGGGTTCTGATGGCTCAGTTAATTTTTTCATTACAGGTATTGCAAACTGTAGGGTAAGATCAGGGCAGCTAAATGGAAAATATTCATGCAAAGTAATTTTCATTGTATTAGAAAGCAAATTACACCAAGGGTTAATTTAGCCCAGACTAATGGCTGTGAGTGTCACGGGTTTTGTTTGAGTAATTTGTTTTGATGGAATTTCCCTTTCACGTGTCACCTCAATGTGCCTGTGGGTCACAGAGCATCAGGGTTTGCACATGAGGGTTTCCAGCAGTGCCTGAGGCTCTGACAAACGTTACATTGGTGGAAAGATGATGTGTAAATGCTTGCAGGTTATTCTGCCTCTTACCTTTCCACGTACAAAGCCATGTCCTATCTAGCTCTGACATGTTCTTGCTGTCATCATACCTCAAATGCCTTATTTGCCTTTGTCACAGGAGTCTTGCCTGGCTGATCTCAGCCACGCAGACCAGACCCTTGTTTTGGAGCAGCCTTGTCCCCCCCAGCTGCTTCCCCAGCAGCCCGTACAGGGCTCACAGGAAGCAGATGCTTTAAGTTCTGTCTTTTCCCCTCGCAGTGCTGTAGTCCAGGTCGCAGCAGGAGCCTTTCCAGGGAGCGTGGGCCTCTTGAGCTGCCTGTGTCTCCTCAGGACCAGTGGGAGCTGTATTGGCTCACACACAGGGCCATGCTTACTGGCAGGCTGGAGAAGGAGAGATGATACTTCTTTGCCTGTGTGTTCCCCACATCTCAGTGGAATGTGCTCTGGTGTGAGCACAGAGTTCAGTGCAGCATGGTTCAGTGTTAGATGAACTGTCCATCAAGCAAGATGTGGTGCAGCTCAGGTTAGAAGCAGATTGGTTGGAGATTGATTACAGCAGGTTATTTCTGTGAGTATGTTTCCCTCCCGTTGTACATTTTGAGATTAGCTGTGAAATCGAGAATCTCAATGTATTTTGTAAGTATGGAACGTCTCCCTATTTGTAAACTTGTTTCTCTTACATATTTGAAGAAATTGATCTTTGACATAAAAATGGAAATGCATGCTAGCTTTCTGACTGTAATTCTGTCAGGTAAGTCCCCAGTGCCTCTGTGTTTGTACTCCTGTGACACTGACAGTCAGTGGTTGAGCAGTAAACACTTTGGACTGCCCAGCCCTGCCGGGCTGTGTTGTGGCTCCCAGGGGCTATCAGCACAGCTTCAGGCAGTGTCTGGGCAGGAACGGGCTGCAGAGCCCTGCCTGCAGCACATGGGAAAGAGCAGGAACACACAGGATTGTTCCAGTCTGTTCAGTTGATTTCAGTTCCCCAGTAAGAGCCTGCAGGACTTGTGACGTTCAGAGCAGAACTGAAGCCATGCAGCGGTTGGATGTGGTCTTTCCCCTTGTTTCCAAGCCGAGGCAAAGAGTTCAAATGGTTTCGCAAGTTTTTCCAGTACCTAGGGGGAAGAAGTATTTTCTTCCTACTTTTATGTAGCTCTTTGCAACGCAATTTCAGTCTCATCTTACATCACTTCCAGAGATGTTCCAATCATGAATGCATTTAGGTGTGTGTCAGAGGGACAGTAAGCAGGGGAAAGGGAGGGGAAAACCCCATAAATGCAACTATTATTGTTGAACTGGTACTACGGATAAAACAGCTTATCCCAAGGCAGTCTTTGAGTTGTCATATTTTAGATATACTTTTGGTAGTTTTGTTTATTTTTCCCTGTTCTTTGATCTTATAGCTACAAGGATATTGCATTTTTCAGTTTTGCATTGTCACAAGCAGAGCTAAGAAGCTCATGATTTCTGAGGCCAGAAGTGCAGAAAACTGCAAAAGTTTGAAAGCTTGACACTGAAAACAGGAGTTAGCTGTACTGTAACATACATGCAGAGTACAAAGAAACAGTTAATTAAAAGCTGTCAAAACGTACAGCACTTTTTTCAATTCATACCAATTTAGCCCTAGGGTTAAATATGAACAACAAGACCAGAAGACGGATGGTTACACTTGTGTATCTGCTGGCAGTCTCTAGCAGCAGTAGTATGGCAGGAAGGCTCTCCTTTTTGCCAGAAGCAATATTAGTAATAGTAATATTAGTGATTAGTAATATTTACACTGGAAAATTAACTAATTATACATTTTCATCAAAATCAAGTTAAACAAAAAAAAATCAGAAAAAATTGCTGACTTTAAGCCAGAAGTAATATTAGTAATAGTAATATTAGTAATTAGTAATATTTCCACTGGAACATTAACTAATTATACATTTTCATCAAAATCAGGTTAAACAAAAAAAATCAGAAAAAATTGCTGTCTTTAAGCCAGAAGTAATATTAGTAATAGTAATATTAGTGATTAGTAATATTTACACTGGAAAATTAACTAATTATTCATTTTCATCAAAATCAAGTTAAACAAAAAAAAATCAGTAAAAATTGCTGACTTTAAGAACATATTTTAAAGCTAGCCCTTGACGAGCAAGAGCGGCCGTGTGGCCGCTTGTGATGTTCTTTGGCTCGCTGCCGGCACAGCGGCCGTTCCCACACACAGCGCGGGCCCGGAGCGCAGCCGCGGTGGCGGGCCCCGGCCGGGGCGTCCCCGCGGCCACCTCCGCTTCCCGGCCGCTGTCCCGGGAAAGCCGCTCTGCTTCCGGCGCCCGTAACTCGCAGTTCGGCGGCCGGGCTGGAGCCGTGCCCAGCCCCGGAGAGGAAAGTCTGATTTGCATGGGGGGCCGGGCCTGACGTCAGGCGGAGCAGGAAGCGGCGCTCGGAGCCGCCGGGGATCGCGGGCCGTGCCGGGCTGCCAGGGCAGTCCCCGGGGCAGAGGAGGCTCCGGGGGCGAAGAGGACAGGCCGGTGAGCTGCCCGTGGCCGGCGGGGCGGCGAGGGCTGTCCGGACGGGCACGGCGCGGCCATGGCCCTGCCGCAGCCGCCCCTCGCCCCCCGGGCGGGCTCGGCCCCGGCGCTCTACATCCACAGCATGCCCGCCTGGGTGCTGGAGGACTTCTGCCAGAAGATGGACTGCTTGAGCGACTACGACTGGATGCGGTTCGGTGAGGGCAGGGCCGTGCGCACGGACAGCGCTGTCCGCGCTCGGCAGGGCGCATCCCGAGACGGGGAATTCCCGGGCTGGTTTTGCTTTTCAAACTCAGGTGGAATGCCAGGCTTCTGCGGTTCCTTGGCTTTCCCTGGGCGGCCGGGCTCCTTCCCCTCGCTCCCCGCAACCTTTCGCACTTCCCTCTCCAGTCGCGCTGTACCTCCGGCCACTTCTCACTGCCTGTTTCCACAACGTCCCTCACATCTGCTCAGATGTCCTGTTTTTTTATTTCCTCCTTCTCTTCATGTATATTCCCTCATGCTTTGTGCCCCTGTTTTTCTCGATCCTGGCTGTGTACAGTCAGAGTATAGAAAATAGAGTCCCTGAGTTATTTAGTCTTTTTTCTGTGTCCCCCTGCAAAGAATTCTAACCTGAATCTTAGTACCTGCCTTCCTTTATTTGACATGACTTCCCTAACTGTGTGCTGCATAAGCTCTTACCCCAGTTAAAGTTCCTGCTGTAGGGGAGGATTCATCTCCACTACCTTCAGATGCATAAGGCTGTATTTCTGATGTCCTTCCACAGCCAGCCGTGGTCAGAACTCAGGAAAATGTGTCTCCACACGAGCACCCCAGCCCCTAGCCTTTTCCTGCAGGCACAGCCCCCTGAGACCCCAGCTCTGGGCAGTGTCTGGGTGTGTGGGGAGGGGGTTTTGTGTGGGTAGTGGGCTGGAGGAATACAGCAGGATGACAGGCATGGTCAGGAGCTGGGACACCTTGTGTGGGGCCAGCTGGGGCACAGGACCTAAAAATAGCTGCATTTCCCTGATGGCTTTATCAGAGTGCAGCTAACACCCAGGTGATTCAGTTATTGCTTTTCAGTTATTCAGTTATTGTGCTCACCACAGCACAGGGATTTAGGAATGCAAGTGGGAGTGCAGCCACGCCACTGACTGCTGTCACCTGTTTTGGAGAATCACCCCAGGAATTTAATCTCACCTTACTCTGGTACAAAGTGTTAATGGTAAAGATTGCAGGGAAAATATGCTGAAAAGTATAAGTGGGTCTTCTTTTCAAGTGTCTCTGATAGAACAAAAATTTTTCCAGAATAGTTGAAGGAACAAAAGGAATATCTTACTTTAGGAACAGAAATTTATTCATGTCCCCATAGGTAATTTACTATGATCCTTCCTTTTAAAGATATGCAAATGCAAAAGTAAACAGTGTCTCACACCTTAGCCTGCCCTGCTTGCCCTTGCCTGTTTTTTGTAATATTTAAACAGAGATATCCATTCTCTCCCACCAGCCTCCTATGTGATCACTGATCAAACAGAGCTACGGAAAATCAAGTGCATGGAGAAGACGGGGATCAGCATCACGAGGGAGCTCATGTGGTGGTGGGGAGTGAGGCTGGCGACAGTGCAGCAGCTCCTGGACCTGCTGCAAGGGCTGCAGCTTTACCGAGCAGCTCAGGTCATCCTGGACTGTGAGTAGCTGCCCCTTCCTGCCGTGGCTCTGTGCTGCTCCTCACAGCACCTAGGCCCCTCCTAGGATATCTTCTTGCTAGCTCAAGAGGCTTTTTGTTAGAAGTCACATCCTCTGTCAAATTCTAAAATGTCTCAGTGGTTGTGATTCTCCGCTCACCCGAGTAAAACTGGTGGTGTGAGGGAAGAGGTGACACAGGTGGACTCAGGGTCCCTGCAGCTCATCACTCCATCTTTGTGGTGCTATCTTGGACCCTTCAAGAAGTGCCAGGAAGATGGGCTGTGGCCAAAGCAGGGCTGGTGCTTTTTTACCTCAGGCAGGATTTCAGAGGCTGCACACAGGGTCCTGCGGCGCTGGATCGCAGCCTGACAGACGGCATGTTGTTGCAGCCCCTGCCAGGATTGCTTCTGCTCCAAGAGCAGTTGCAGCAGTTAGCCCAGAAACACACACCCAGCACAGACAAAGCCATCACCACCCCTCCGTGGGTCTGCTTTGCTCCCGTGCTGTGTCAGTATGGCCATCGCTTGCACAATTTGCACCTGATGAAGGTACAACAGGCCATTACCTGCTTTCCCTTATGCTGCTCTCAGTTACTTTTATTTTTAGCTTTTCTCTGTGTCTGAATATGCTTACTCAGGTGATCCAGATACAGAGGATATGTTGCTTGTTCTGTTGGGCACTTCAGGAGACTAAGTCATCCTTACATCACCATAATTCAATTCATTCCTACTTGGAGGAATCAGACACAGCACAAAGGGAGATCTTTTGCTGGCAGATTACTTCCCAAAGAGTTCTACATCCATTCAACAGTTCTTTGCACTCTCTAGTGCCACTTCTGATTGTCCATAATGATGTTTTCTATGTCAGTTCCTTAGCTGCAGTGCTGCCCTGTTTGTCCGACATGCAGGAAGTTGCAAAAGTCATGAAAAACCCTGAAAAGTAGGTTGAATAAGGGAAGTGATGCTAAGTTCTGAGACTTCTAGGTTAAACCATGTGAGGAAAAAAACAGAATACAGGGACTTCCCTCAGAATGAAGGGACTGTCAGGTTTGACTAAAGGCCTGCAGACTGTTTGACAGCTAGTCTTAAAACCCTGTAAAATTCGGGATTTCATAGCATTCTAACACAGTCACAAAAATACCTGAGTGTTCTGAGTTTTCATTTTCAGACCTGGTTTCATTCAGAGCTGAAGCCATTGAAGAGAACAGATAGAAACCTCGAAGGGAGCTTGGCCATTTCTGCCTTCATGGCTCCTCATGTCCTGCTGTTCTTCAGCCTCAGTGCCCGGATGTGCCAGCCTTGGCTTCCCTCCCACAGTTCTCTGGCTCATGGGTCACACCAGTAGCCCAGATTACACAAGAAACACTGGGCTTCTGCTTGTTCCAGCTACTCCCTGGCCTTTGTTTGTACAAGTAAAAGAGCACAAAGCTGTCTGATTTCAGATGCAGAGGCCTGCCACATTTGATTCTAAAATCACCAAAGCTGTTAGAACAGCAGGATAAAAACCACCATGTAATAATGTTTGGGCTTATGTTTTTTCTGTTATATCCAAACATTAATTTGGATTTTTAAGAAAATGTTAAATGTATTTCTAAAAGGTGCCATACAAAAGTTTAAATCTACAACCAAGAAAATGTTGTAGAAAGCCCTTATATCACCCCTAGTGCTCACTGGGCACTTCCAGGCTCCTTTTCAACCTCAGTTTTAAGGGCATTTTAAGAGGTAAGAATTCACCTGCTTTGGAGATTTTGACAACCTCATATATCACAGCATCTTGAACTTTTGTACTGTATTTCTTCCCATCCTAATTGTAGTTTAATCTCATCTAAATAATTCCCCCTCAGGTGTACACAGTTTTAAGTTCCTGGACACTGTATCTTTTTACTTCTTTTAATCAAACTTCAAGTTGCTTTTTCAGGCCTAACTCTGAGGTTTTGCCAAGCTGTGTACAGCACAGGATCTGTTAGAGCTGTAGTGAATCAATAATTCATCCTTTAAACTTTCCTTATATATCAGCAAGTTTTGAGCTTTGACCATTTTTTGTTTTCCCTAGATTGTCTTTGGTTTGTTTCTTTCTGTTGCGAAGTAAAAGTATGAATCTTTCTTACAAATAGTCTGTATATATGACCATTTTTTGTTTTCCCTAGATTGTCTTTGGTTTGTTTCTTTCTGTTGCTAAGTAAGAGTTTTTCTTACAAATAGTCTGTATATGGAAGTTTTTCCTGGGAATGAACCTAGTCATGCCACTAAAATCACACAATTGAAAATAGTCCTAAAACATGTAACTGACTCAACCAAACACAATTCTGTCCATCTTCCCCTCAGTCCTGTGACAACGGCAGAGAACTCAATGCCTTCCTTAGGCTGGGAGGTATTTGTGATTTGAGATCATTACCTGAAGGATGAATGATAAACATATCATTATTGCTAATTTATTCTTGTAAGAGACTCTGCATCTCTTGAACAGTCATTGCTGGTATTTATTTGAAGCAATTAGTTCCTGTTAATTTTCAGTAGAAGTTAATGTCATAGGTATGGTCTCAATTTAAATACTGTCTAAATTGCTTGAGTATTCATTTTAATGTTGATGTTAATTTGAAGTCTGATGTCCTGATTAGGATTATTTTCTGGTCACTGATTAGAGTCAGGCTCTATTTTCCCTGCTTATCCTTACGTTCCCTTTGTTGTGTTTTGAAGGGACATCAGCCTCTGGCATCTCCCTCCCTGAGAAAGAAGAGCCAGAGCCACCCAAACAGATGGTATCTGTACCTGCCACAGAAGGCCAAAGGAGCGACAAAGAGAGTGCCCTAAGTTTGTTGCCATCCCCAGACTCCTCACAGCTGGGAGCAGCCCCTTCAGGCAGTAAGTTCAGTACTGGGCTGTGAGTTTGCTCTGCCATGAAATGGCTGCAAGCCAAGCTGCTGTGTGTTTGTGTCAGGATCGTGCAGTGCAGACACTGGTCTCCCAGGTGGGCACAGCTGAGTGTGTGCTGTTTTCCCAGCACTGCTGTCTCCTGTTTATTCCTGCTTCAGCACACAACCTCCTGCTCGTCCCTCCTTTGGCCCCCTTGTCCTCCAGAGATGCTGGCTGTGTCTGTCCTGTGGGATCTCAGGATGATTCCCAGGACTCTGAACGCCTTGATCCCATCCTGGCTCCTTACAAAGACTGCACCAGTGCATGCATGTCCTGCCCCATGTCCCTCTCTCCAAGCACAGTGAATCTGGGCCAGCAGAGAGCTGGGGAGGGGTCAGCAGCCCCTCTGCTGGGAGAGGGAAGGGAGAACCCCAGCACGTCCTGGGGGGAGCATCTGCAGCAGCACAGGCTCAGGGAGCTCCATGTCCCAGCCAGGGCTGCAGAGGGCTGCACAGTCATCCTGCAAACAAGAACCAGGAAGAGAGCTCCTGTCTTCACACAGAATTTCAGTTTGTCAGCTTGTCACAGGTTATCCTTGGTCAGAAAGTTAAAAAAAAAATACCCCAGATCTTCATAGTTCTTAGAGCTTTGTAGTTAGTCACAGGTGGTGGTATTACAAAACTGAGGTGTGTTTTCAATGCTGTTATCTCAGTTTCAGGTGCTGTTTGTGAAGGAGCCTTGTATTCCCTCCCTGCTCCACCACCTCCCCCGAGAGACCTTTTGAATTCCCTACAGTCCAATCCTCCTGTTCTATCGAGTGTGAAGGTAAATCCCCTTAGTGCTCACTGACTCTACAAGGAAAATTGCCTTTATGACATTCTGTCTTTTTTCTGTTAAAGTGTATCCCTCTCCTTGTACAAAAACATTGCTGTAGTGAAAACGTTGAGCTCCATACAAAGGGTTTGGACTGAATGCAGTACTAGTGCTTCAGTTAGATTGCTTGTGGTTACATCACTTTTTTGCCAGTGAAGGAAAAATTTACAGTATTACTTCCTGCATAGCTCAGAAGGGATAGCATACCAACAAACAGCAACTGAGTTTGAAGGACTCTCACATGTAGATTTTACAGAGGACTTACATTTCTGGTGTGATCACGGGACAGTATATATCACTGATTAGTCAGAACCACAGACCTCTTTTAGTTTCATTGTATACTTAAAATGTGGTTTCTGCTCAAAACTGGGCTAGTATTGAATTTGTCATGTTGTTCAAAGCCTTGTGTAGCTGACAACTGAAAATCTCCCAAGATAAATGTTCCATCACCTCTCTGAGCCCCTGTTCAGGTGCTTAACTATCACAGTGGGGAAAATTCTCCTAATGTTCCTGATGATCTCAGCATGAAGTCTCCTATTCCTTCCTGCCCACAGTTCTCTCATCTTTCATACAGTCTAACTAGATCTGTCCTGTCCCCAAAGTGTTTCCCAGATCTGTGGGCACACCTTAGTCCCATCGTGGTTGTTCTTGGCCTGTTTTCTTTGGTTTATTTTGTCTGAGGCTTTAACTCTTCCACGATAACATGGTCCAGGAGTATCAGCCAGGAGGGAAGACTGACTCAGAGTGCAGTAGTTTCACAGTTTCTTGAGAAGAAGTTAGTGCTTTATTTCCTCAAGTTGTGTGCTTATTGAGGTTGTGAAAGCTGCATGATTAGGCTCCAGTGAGACTGTAATTATAGTTGGTATTAGGACTTACCACACTGGAAGCAACAAATTATTGTGCAACTGATGCCAGATGCTTCAAAAGTAGATATGAAGTTTACCAGACCATAATTACAAGGGACCTCACTTTCTCATCCAACTGTTTCATAATATGTAACCCAGCTATAAAGACTAAGATCTTTTGTAAATCAGACTAGCATCAGTTCACAGAAATATATGGCCTTTCAAACAAAGCTAAGTCTGTTTCCTGGGAAAGGTGGAAATGCAGATTGGTAGCTGATTTTGCTTCTGCTATGCAAAAGTTTTACATCATCCCAACACATCAATACAGGAGTTACCTACACCCTAAGGAGTGATTGCATAGTGCCTTTCACAGTTTCATTCAGCAATCACGATTGCTTAAAACATGGGAAGGAAAATATGACACTGAAAGAGGGAAAAAGCATATGAATTATCATGAGATAAACTTGTTTCTTCTACAAATGTGTAGCCTTGCAGCTCTTCTGCTCCTCAGCAGGAGACGATGGCTGATCTCCCGAGCGGGAGTCTCCTGTGGACCCAGAGGGAAATTGCCAACGCCACCAACAGCTTCAGTGACAAGAACAGGATCTGTGAAGGTGCCTTTGCAGATGTCTACAAAGGTCAGAGGAACAACGTGGTGTTTGTCATCAAAAGGCTCAAAGAGGCAAGTACTGCACCTTTTTCTAGAGGAGTGTGTGTTACTAGCATGACTTGCCCATTAGCAGATGTTGTTTAATACTGTGTGGGGAAGGAATAACTACACAAGAGGAGAGGTAAAAATGAAATTATGTAAATAATTAAACCTAAATTCAGAAAACACACTTTGATGAATACTTTACTCATGTGAGTAGTTCCATTAACTCTAGATAAGAGTAGTCTGTAGTATAGCTGCCTGCATTGGATGATTGGATCGGGCGTGTCTTTACACTAGTTTTTGTTCTAATTGCCAGTTAATTGTTGCCTTTGACTTAATGTTGCCATGAGTGGTACTTGCCTGTTTGCTACGCTAGCTTGTCATCTAGAGACTGTCAGATCTGTATAAAGGCAAAGTCCTGGTAATTTCTAACTACATTCTCTTGCATGTTTTCATTTTTCAGCTGGAGTGCACAAGCCCAAATTCCACCCAGAGGTTCTTTCATACGGAAGTGCAGATTTGCTTTCGGTGAGCGGTTGGCTCTCAGAGGCAGAGCTGTGTGTCCCACTCGTGCTCTGCTGCTGGGTGTCCCATCAGCACTGGGGTGCCTGCCCCAGGCACGGCTCTGGCCGGGCACACGCGGTCTTGTGCTGCCTCTGCGGGAGCCCCGGGCAGGCAGCACAGTGCCCGGGGCTCCTGCTGGTCCTGGCTGAGCTGCCACAGCCACTCTGCAGCCTTGGGGTGGGGAGGACACAGTGCCCAGCTCGTCCCCTGCTGCAGTGATGGGCTCTTGCTCAGTCAGCCTCCTGCCAGCTCCTGCCCAGGACCGTGCTGGGCTCCAGCTGTGCTTCCAGCTGCAGCACACCCTTCCAGTTAGTTGCCTTGAATTTAGGGACTTGCTCCAGCTCAGGAATGTGTTTTTGTGCGCTGCTCTTACCTCATTTGCAAATCACTGCTGATCTGTGCCTGCAGGTGTTGCCACATAAACATTCTGCAGCTGCTGGGGTTCTCGGTGGAAGCCGGATCGCACTGTCTCATATATCCGTACTTGCCCAACGGCTCCCTGCAGAACAAGCTCCAGTGCCACGTAAGACATCGTCTGGGTCTGCCACCTGCTTGTCATTGCAAGTGCTCTCCTGGAATCCCAGGAAAAACTATTGCATCTCTTTGATTTCTGAGAAACAGACAGGAAAAAAAGGTGCCCAGTGCCTTGGCTGCAGCACCAGGAAGGCAGCAGCTCTTCTGGAGTTTGACTGGGACTCAGCCAAGCCTTTGGTTTTCTAAACTACCAATGTCTTACAGGCTTTTATTCCATTAATTACCAATTTTTTCCTCCTTTCCTTGCAGGATGATTCTGCTCCACTGACCTGGGAGATGCGCATTAGGATTTCTTTAGGAGTTGTCAGAGCAGTGGAATATTTGCATAATTTTGGAATTCTTCATGGGAATATCAAGAGGTGAGAACTTTGATTTCCTTGGTCATCTGGTAATTTAAGGATTTCTTTAATAATCATGGCTAAAGTTTATACAATTTGGAAATCCATTTGCAGTAATTTCTGCTGTCCCTTTTTCTCTAGGACCTTTACCCTTTTTTGTTTAACCTGTCTCTCTTTCCTAAATGAAGGAAGTAAATTATTTTGAAGTAATTTTTGGGTGCTTGTTTTTTCCCCTTCTTGCTTTCTAATATTCTTAATCCTTTCAGTCCTATGCAGGAGGCAAAATGCTGGACACTTTCAGTGCTTAAGTTTAAAAGCATAAAACTAATTCTTTGCCTCAAGACAAAGTAATGATTTGACCAATATTGTTATTTGTCTGTCATTATTGCAGCTCAAATGTCTTGTTGGATGAAAACTTTACACCGAAGCTCGGGCATTCTGGACTGCGGTTGCAGTCTTCTGATAAAAAATCAGAATATGCCATGATGAAAACCAAAGTCCTGCAAGCTTCTCTTTCTTACCTGCCAGAAGACTTCATCAGACATGGGCAGTTAACAGAAAAAGTGGATATATTCAGCTGTGGTGTGGTATGTTGCCTTTTTTCCATGCTCTGGTTTATTTTTTGATGCTTCTAGACAAGAAATTGAATAAGAGCAAGTACCTCATATGGTTGTTTTGCTGGCGATTTCATATTATGGTTGCTGGCTCTATAATGTGTTGAAAGCCTGGTTTTAACTCCAAATATATCTCAGTTTGTGGCAAAATGAGGTGAATCTTTTGAACAAGAGAAACAAACGTGTTTTTTATTGCAGATCAAGTATTACTGCTGAAGGCTTAAAACAAACTAGATGCTCAAAATTCTTGCAGACTCACCACATGAAGTCCTACAAACATTGCCTGTTCAGTTGTAATTTCAGCTAAAATAATTTATATTACATGATGTCACCCGTCTCCAGGTGTTTCCATTTAAGTAGGAAGTTGCTTTGTGCAGTATGATTTTTTATCTATATTTAGCTTTACTTTCTTCCTATTCTTTGTTTCAGCAATATCTATTGAACTATAAAATCTGGGCTTGGTTCTGGACGTAGATCTAAAGTCTCATAAATGCCCTGAGCTGGCATTGTTGAGCCATCTGAAGTAAAAATATAATATCAGAATGCATTGAAAGTTCAATATTTCTTTAGTTAATTTTTTTTTTTTAATTATAGTTCAATCTGAACAAATGCACTTTCTAATGTCTAAAGTCTCATAAATGCCCTGAGCTGGCATTGTTGAGCCATCTGAAGTAAAAATATAATATCAGAATGCATTGAAAGTTCAATATTTCTTTAGTTAAATACTTATTTTTTAAAATTATAGTTCATTCTGAACAAATAATTTTATCTTTCTAATACACTTTCTAGGTCTTAGCAGAGATACTGACTGGGATTAAGGCCCTGGATGAAGACAGAAACCCAATTCACCTGGTAAGAAAAAGCAGCAGTAATGGGCACCAATACAAATGTATGGGCTTGCTGTCTAAAAATAATAAATACAATTTGATGTTTGCTGTCTGCTGCACATGTCCTGCAGAAGAGAAGTTTGGGAGCCATATCCTGGTTCCATTAAGGTCAGTAGCCTGCCTGCCATTAGAACAGAGGCACAATTGATATTCCCATTTCACATACCCACTCATGGGTGCTGGCCTGAATGGCATTAGGAGAGACTGCAAATTAAATAAATATTTCAGAGACAGGGCTTTGTGCTGGAATGCTGCTGCACATTTTCTGTGTGCCAGGAGGAGGTGGTATGAGCCACAGTGAGTGGGGGAGCCTGGGCAGGCAGGAGCTGCAGAAGCTCATCATCATGTTTATCAGGCTTTGTCTTGTGCTCATGCGTGGAACTGATTTCCAACCGGTTTCCCAAGCTGAGGTTAGAGCTACATGAGCCACTGTCACAAGCAATCAGAAGAGCCAAACCCACTGAATGCATTAGAACCATCTGCAGAAAGCAGCCTTCACCTGCTTTCCTTCTGTGGCATGTGCTCCTGACTTCTGGTCTGGCTGAAGCCTTGGAAGGGAGAACAACAGTATTCCCAGTGTTCAGAGGGGTTCCAAAAATCAAAGATCCTACATTCCTGATTTCCTTAACATGTGTTATAAAGGCCTGCGTAAGAATGCTGCTCTACAAGGTGTTGGCTCTTTTTCATTCCTGTATAAATGAGCAAGGAAGAGCTTGCCCTGCTTTAGGAAATTTGACATTGGACACATGCAGAGAAAGCCACTGGCCTTTTTCTCTCTCGTGAGAGCAAACATTTCAGTCAGTTGCATGAACAGAGATTATTAAAGGTTTTCAGTTTGTGAGCCAGGCATTGAGGAACACCAATGACAAATACACAGCAATACTGATTCTCAGAGATTCAGACAAAAAGAAATGCTTGTGTTCATTTTGCCTTCACTAACGCATCTCCTTCGTTTGAACAGAAAGATATGATTGCAGACGAAATTCAAACAGCAAAAGAAAGCTCAAACTCCAAAGTAAAAAATTTGGAAAAACTGGCTGCCAAGGAAATCTGCTGCAAATACCTAGACAGAAAAGCAGGGCACTTGCTGGAAGAGGTGGCTGTTGATTTTGCGTCAGCCATCTGCCTTTGTCTGAGAAAGAAGAATTCGAACATAGCAGAGGTAATATTTTAAATATACGGCCAAGATTTAAGTCTCCTTGTCATCAGGGTGTAAAGCTACAACAGTCATGTCTTGCTTATTTTTGTGAGTGTTGACATAGGAGAATGTGTGTAAGCAGGGGTACGGGAATTATCATGCATTCACAGATTTGGTTGTTAAAAACAGGTGCGTGAAATGATGGAAATGGCTGAAAACAAATTAAAAGAGCATTACGTCTGTGGAGGCAGCACTTCTGGATTCTCCATGAACACTCCAGAAGAAACTGATGATGAGACAGCCAGTGTGAGCGTGGATGTGCCTTCTGCAGAGGGGAACAAGGAGGAGAGCAGCCAGGCAGCAGTGCCTTCCCTGGCAGCTGTGGCACCCCACACCTGCGGCATCTACGTGTCACGGGTCCCCTGTGAATCAGATGAGTCCAGCAGTTTCCTGTGGGATCCTCCAGAAAAGCCCTCAGAGGAGTCACCCAGCCACAAGTGCAGCAGTTCAGACAGAGCAGCAGGCTGTGATTACGGGCTCAGGCAGGGAAAGCCTGCCCAGGGACTGCAGGAGAGAAGCCTGGCGTGCGCCCGAGGCGATGGCATCCTGGAGCCAGCAGCTGCTGCACAGGGCACCTGCCCGCAGGGAAACAGCGACCTGGACTCTGCGTGTGCTCCTCAAGGTAACAGTGCCCTCCTCTGACAGTACTGGGGCAAATTGCTCCCTTCTCCAGAGCTGCTTAGGTCCCTCTTCCTGCTTTTAAACACATAGCGGTAAATCTTGTCTCCTTGGTTATGAATTTACTAATAAATCTACAAAACATTTAGCAGTTTTCTATCAGATTTTTTTCCTAAGCCAGTTTTGTTGTTTGGTTAGTTGCTTGCTTTTTCTTAAATTTAAAATTATCATCTATTTCTTAGACAATAGATGCTTTTCTTCCCTCATTATTTGTGCTCTTTTTGTTTTGCAGCCTTAGCCAGAGAGACGTCTTGGAAAATACAGATAAATGATCAAAAAAAGAAGCTCATGGAAAATATTTTGCTGTATGAAGAGGACAAGTTAAACAGTTCTGAACTTTTTGAATCATAAATTGGATGGATTAATTAGCAGTGGCCAGCTCAGAAGAAATAAGGACTGTCTCCTCATTAGAAAGATGATAAAAGTGCACTTTTCACTTACGATTAGGTAGCAGATTTCGATCAGGAACACTAGCCCTGACTGAAGGAAACAAGAAGCACCACATGGAGGAGCACCAGAAAATACCTGTTCTCTATCAGATTAAGTCCCACTCTGTACACAGAAATGCCTTCTGCCTTTCCATCTGCAGCGTGAATGGCAAACACAAGAATGGCAAGCACATAGTAATTTGTGTTGATTTTCAGCGTGTTTCAGGAGGCAGCTGACCCGCGGTTACGGAGCAGACGCTGACCCCTGGCAGGCAGCAATCCCCCGAGCTGTTTTCCTCTGCCTGCAGGGACAGGAGTCCTCAGAGCCCCTCGGAGGGACAGGAGTCCTCAGAGCCCCTCGGAGGGACAGGAGTCCTCAGAGCCCCTCGGAGGCTTGCAGTGGCTCTCCTGTCCGTCCAGCCTTCCTCCACACGCTCAGACCCAGTGCATTCCCAGAGACAGGGATTTCTGCGCAAGTTCTCAGGATGCTGTGCACAGCTTCACCTCGGTTTGGACCGTGCTGACCACAAGTGAAGGTAATTAACTTCAGCCCCTTCCTCTCTGAGCTTCCCTCCACACTGACAGCACGTAAGCCCAACTTTCAGTTCACTGCTGGGAGCTCTGGGACCACGTTCAATACTCCATAGGGGTATTTTTGGCAATTATTTTTCTCAAAGTGTCCTTTACATGGTAATGTTTCTCATTGTGTTTCACGTGATAACTGTTTGTTGTGATAAGGCACCAAATGATGACACAGACACTGCTGCTCTCGAGGGGAACAAAAAAGAAGAACTTTATTTTCTGACTCCAACATTTATAGTTTTCCAAAGGTGACAGTGGATTGGAGGGTGACAGTGCCACCTCTCCAATGCCACTGGACAGACCAAGGGTCCATCAGTTCTCTCCACCTCCATGAAAGAATGCAAAACATAGGTTATTTACAGAACTGTGTGTGAGAAAGTTTGTTGAAAGAATGTAAACATCAGAAGGCTTAACAAAGTCTTACAAAATCAGGGCGACAACTGTTGTATACTTTGGATTAGGGAAAATATTTTAATTTAAAATGGCTTTGATTTTTTATAGGACACTTGAAACATAAATTGTTGTATTTATTTTGGCAATGGGTCAAATATAAGCTAATTATGATGGTTCCACACTCACCAGGCATTCTCAGAAGAACCTTGTGGGTGTCCCTTAGTTGTAGGAGCAGTAGAAGCCTTGGTCTCAGGCCCAGGGATCACATGCAAAACAAAAACCAGAAACTTGTATGCTGGTGTATTTATGATCAAGTGAAAGCCCTCTTAAGAAAGTATTTTGTTTTTGTGATATTTATTAACATTTTATTTTATTAAAATTTTATTATTGCTAGCATATTCCACTTGTGTACAGTATAGGGAAAAACAGGTTTGTTATGGACCAAAAGAATTACCAGAGTATGTAGCTCAGTTTACAGACAGGTGAGCTGCCTGCTGAGCACAGGGAACAGGGCCTGATGTGCAGAAATGGCTGCAATTCACAGTGCAGGTCAGGGAACAAAAATAAAATTAATTATATGCAATTATTTTCAGTGGAATTGTTTAGTAGTGTATATTCCTAGCTTTACACAAAGAACTGTTTAACTTCTATTTTTGTACAGTACCTAGTTCATTGTATGTATTATTATGAGCAAGTAAAAGTATTTTAGCTGAAGACCTGTATACTGGAATTATCTACACATTTCTCATTATTCTCTACACTAAAAACTGGTACAATTCCTTAATTAAAAGTGCCTTGGATACTGTCTTTGTATTTACCTGTGTCAGGGGTTTTTTAATTTTACCAGAATCAAACCAAGATAAGATTAATACCGACATAAGAAACATTGTATACTCAGATTGGTCAATAACTACTTAATTCTACAGGAGATTTATAGAGATACTTTGTGGCACTGAAAATGTAATATTCGTTGTTTTTCACTGGTGTATTCTGGGGGAGACCTGTGGTAAAATCGTGGTGTCTTCTCCAGAAAGAAATGCACATGGATACACTGCAGAGCTGAATGGGAAACACGAGTTTTAAACTGAGAAAGGTAGTTTGTGCACAGTTCTGTTTCACTAAGGTGCTTTAGAGGTTTTGTTCTCCTGTAGTCACCAAATGGAATTGTTATTCTTTGTCTGAGGTGATTTATGTAGTCTTACAGAGTTACCTAAGTATTTAGCATGGCATATATAAGACACTGTGTGGTCTCACATTAACACTGTTATGTAACTTGGCAGTTCACAATCCAGTTTATGCATTACCATTTACTAGTAGCTTTTTGAATAAAAAACCTGAAAAAATCCTTTCTTTTTAGGCTGTTTTTTCACGATTTATGGCACAGAAA
Source organism: Onychostruthus taczanowskii (assembly GCF_017590055.1). Classification (NCBI taxonomy): domain Eukaryota; kingdom Metazoa; phylum Chordata; class Aves; order Passeriformes; family Passeridae; genus Onychostruthus; species Onychostruthus taczanowskii. The sequence goes on along the minus strand of NW_024506993.1, from coordinate 405,188 downwards.
ACATATCTCATTCCACCCTCTTTGGGCAAAAGAACTGAGAACTTTGCTCTCAGTAGTAATTATTAGTACAGACATATTTATTCAGTCTCCATTCAGTGTCAAGTAGCTTTGTTTCCTTTCTGATGGCTCTAGAGAAGAATTTCGCCGTGAAATTAATTACGAAGGCTGCTGCGGCGCGGGCGGGCCGGGCCTGAGGGGAGCGCGCGCGGCGCCCTTCCCGCCCTTCGCGGCCCATCCAATCAGCGCCTCCGCCGCCGCCCCGCCGCCCAATGAGCGCCAGCCGGGGCGGGGCTGTGCCTGAGGGCGGCGGGGCTGTCACAAACCCGCGGCCTCGCTTTTCCGCCGGCCGACGCTGGTTTTAAAAACATGGTTTTAAAAACAAACAGCTGCAAAGGGCACCAGTGGGCTCACGGCCTTCTTTCTTCCCTCATGACGAGTAAAGCTGTAAGAGCAGAAAAGGGGAGCTGGCACCGCTTACGTTCTCCCTGGGAATTGCCAAGACCAAAGGAAGTGCAATGGCTTTGTAAAGCCTTGTCTCATGATGTACCATTAGAGGAAAAAAAAAAATCCTACCAAAAAAGCCAAGCTCTTGAAAGCTAATTACAAGGATGGGAAGATGTGACTGCGGCTTGGCTGAAGACAGACTGCAGATTGCCTTGAAAAGGCAATCCGTGAAAAGATTATTTAATACAGCACGCCAGGTTTTTAACCAATGAGATTTTATTCTGTCGGTATCTCAACCAAAAAAAAAAAAAATCCAAACAACTGAGGTACAGTACAGAAGTGTGACTAAAAAAAATAAATCTTCAAACCATGGTTTGATTTATTGATGTTGGTTAAACAACCCAGTTTGAGATTATTATAAAGCAGAAGACATATGCATTCCACTACTCCTTTTCATCTTCAAGAAGGCAGACTTTCACCAAGCACGTTATTTTCAGAAAGACACAAGTACAACCTCACTGTTACCAGCAGGGCTAGCTAGCACACCACCAGCTAACCCCAGAACTCCACCAGCCCATTCCCCCACTTGAAACAAAGTTCTGGTCTTTGAGGGCACAGAGTATTTGTCCCCTGCATAAAGGAGTATCACACCTCATTGCTTTGACAGCTTCTCCCTGTTCTGCTGAAGTGCGTGAACTCTGACCACAGCACAGCCACTCAAATTTGACCCCTAAACCAGAAAAGCAGGGAATAATTCCTACAGTATCAAGGAGTAGTATCAGGCACAGTCCTTGGCTATACTGTTTATCTTGAATTTAAGGGAATGTCAATTAAGGCTGATTATCAACATATTGTAGCCTCCCAGTAAGAGTGCTCATAAAATTGGATAATTGTTTCCCACGTTCATGTCCAGTTTAGATAAAATCAGTTCTCATCCAGCTAAAGACGCATGGCAAATCAGGGACAGTGATCACTCATTGCAGCTGGAGTACTCCACCATGCATCACTGCTCATTCTGCTGCCCTTCTGTCACAGCAGACACCCCTCCTTGGCCCTTGTTCACGTCGCTGATACACGCCCACAGCCCGTCCACCGACTCCTTCCACAGTGTCACCTCAAAAACAGAGCAGGAACAGCTTTCAGCTTTAAACATATCCTGTTTCCCCTTTTCTTGTAGCTACCACAGCATGGGTATGGTGGTAGCCTGCAGTTGTATGAGGAGAGTACGTGAATTGTCAGTACCCCACAAAAATCAAGCTCAGCCTGCATTTCTACCCTACAGTAAGGACAGAATGCAGTGCAAGTGGTTTTCCAAAGGTTACGGTCTTCCTGCCCTCCTGATTAATCAGAAGAAAAAATGCCCCCACTGCAGCAAAGGAGACTCTGTGACAGCCTTGAGTTAAACAGGTGACAACAGCCTCACCTCAGCTCCCCTGGAAACAGGGTGCACAGGGGTAAAAGCCAAGGCAACAGTACTCACTTTGTTGTCTCCTCCAGACACTGCAAGGATGTTGGCAGTGATGGACCAGCTCACGTGCCAGACAACATCATTGAACTTGTGCAGCAGCTTTGGCGACCAGGAGTTTCCAGAGGCATCATCACACGTCCAGATAAACACTCGGCCATCCTGCAAAAACACCGAGACCAAGGCTGGGCACAAGAAACGTAACCCTGAAATGCCCTTGGAGCTACACTTCCAAATCACAGCTGGCACACCAGCCTTGATGTGCCTGCATGGATTTGTGCTCAGCACAGCAAGGGGCTGTCTCCTTGCTGCGGATAAAGGCAAGGCAGGAGTACAGCTCTGATGAGAAAAACTACCAACAACGACTTGCAAATACCAGAGAAGGGCCCCCAAAATACATATGTATCAGCTGAGATACTTCCTCAGAATGAGATTTTGTTTTCCACTCACATGGCAGGAGCTCACTAAGTAGTCTTCTTGATGTTAAAAAGAAAAGCATTTACGGATTAACAAGAACACAACAGTCAATATAAAGGCTGACAACATCAGAGCTGATTAAGAACGCCAGTTATTAGAAAACAGTATTTTTAGAAGGAAATTCAGTAAATTTGACCCCAAAACACTAAATATGACATTAGTTGGAAGGTCTTCCTCCTAGTGAAACCATCCTGCTCATGATTTTCAAAGCAGAAGCCAGTCTTTGGTACAGAGGCACGCACGCACATAAACCTTTGTCCAGAAATGCTTCTATTGGGCTTCTGAGATTGGGAAGAACAGGAGTCAAAGGCTCTTATGCAGTGACCCACATACAGCAAAGGATTGCCAAGAGGACCTGTCACAGCAGCTCTATCCCTACAATTCCTTCCCTAGAGAAATGGGGATGGGAGCACGTGGAAGTGAGCACACCTCGTGCCTGCCTGTCGCTCCAGAGAAACCTCACCTGAGAGCAGCTAGCAATGGTGCTGGTCGGCAACCCGATGGATGGGGCCCAGGCCACGTCTCGTACCCAGTCACTGTGAGCCTCCAGCTTCTGCTCTTCTTTCCACTGACCCTCTTCTTCCCTGAAAACACAGCTGTATGGTCAGAGGGATGGTGGCAGCACCCTTCATCACCTCACGCCCTGCTCAGGAAGGCTTTGCATTGCAGCATTCAAACTCCTTCTTCATCAATACAATACAAAGCACAAGTGTTCCCTACTTCTCCAAAAATCTCTATGGCTTGAACTGACAAAATCCCTTCCAGGAGGCAGAAAGCAGCACAGGCAAAGATGTTCTGACCTCCAGTTACCGTCAGAAATCTGCTATTACCAAAGTGGTAACCAAAGACCATTACAAAGCCACCCTTGGAGACAGGATCACACAGGGCTGGCACCCTGCAAGAACCATGGGATACTGTGCATCACTAAGCTTCCATTTTTAAAACACTTCTCTAAAACAGTAATTCGAAGATGATACAATAGGGATGACCAAAAATAACAGGGAAACTCTAATCCTAAAGTGTCAGGTTTTATCTGGCAACACGGCACTTACTTCCAGATCTTGACCAGGTTGTCACAGCCACCAGATGCAAATCTTTTGATGTAGTTTGGCTTTTGACCAGAGGGTTGTTCTATAAGGCTTCCTGGTACAACAGCAGGAGCCCAGCTAACTGCATTACATCCAATCTAGTTAAAGAAAAACATCACTGTTACAAGTTGCTTACTTTAATTAAGTAAATAAATAGATAGAGGCTGCTGAGAGGGTGAAGAACATGTAGCATACTCTCTACTGAGAATGGGGAATAAGCCCATCTCAGAAAAACTGAAGTCTTGGACAATGCTGGATGAATATCGGATGAATAAGAAATCCAGATGCAGAGTAGCCTCACTAAGGCACTTGTCCAGAGAGCCTGAGGTAGCTAAGGGTATTTGCACACAAAACAGTTCATCTTGGATGTGCAAATAGAGACAGAAACTGCAAAGACAAATGGCACACACAGTTGCTAAGATTTAGGAATACAGGAGTAGAAGGAACCTTTGGTCCTGAATTTCCTTCTACTGGGCGCCATTGCCATTAGTTTATCATGTTCTGCTTAAACAAAAATTTCCACAGTTTTGGGAAAAGCAGGAGTCCCAGAGTTTTTTCCAGCTGGTGCAGATATTCTTAGGACCAAGGCCATTTCTTACCACGTAACTTTCAGCACTGTGTTTAACAACAATGCCCAATGAACAGGCATTGCCAGTGCTGTTTAGTGAACTTCATAACAATTTCACTTCATTTTAGTGACTAAAAGGCATACCTGCCTACTCTGGAAGAAGTGAAACTATTCTTGGTTCTGGTTGTTTCACATAACTTCACTGCATTTCTGTATTTATCTCCTCAAGTCTCTGAGGCATCACCTCGGTGTTTCTGTAGCTCTGGGATGAGACTCACCGTGTGTGCATTGCTGATCTTTTTGACTTCCCACTGCCCATCACCCGTGTAGCTCAACAAGGAAATGGCCCCGTCAGAGCTCCCGCAGGCCAGGATCAGTCCATAGTCGTGTGGAGCCCAGCAGACAGAATTCACTGGGAAGGGCGAGACAGACCAGATTGCAGCACAGGGACTACCTAAAACCGACTGACCAGTTCACTGACTGCTATCAGTGGCACAGTGGCTTTGAAAGCTGAGAATGAGTCCAATTTCAGCAAAAGCCAGCCAATTAGCATTGTTTACTGAGTAACAGATCTGCATTGGGAGGGTAAATCATCTGAACACAGTTTCAATTTTAAAACAAGATATAGCATGATTAAATGCAGTCTTTCTAATTGGAAACAAACAGTACTCTCCTCAATAATTCAGTTCCCTGTCATCTTTATTTGAAAGCTGACTTATTTGTATAACAACACCTACAGACACATGGTATGAATCAGTAGTGGCTTATCCAGCAATACAACCTCAGGGAAATGTCCTGTTAGTACTGAACTGATTTACTCTCTTTTCAGTTTTTATCCTTCTCTTTTTGACAGGGGCTTTCTTCCTTAACACTAACAGATTGATTTCAGTCTCACCCAAATCCCCTCATGTCCTCAGTCTCCCTTCCCAGCTCCACACTCCAACCCTCCATACCTGAAGAATCATGTCCCGTGTACTCGTAGGTCTTTTCCCAAGTGCCATTTTCTTCCTTCCAGATAATAACCTTCCTGTCATAGGAACAGGAAGCCAAGATATTCCCATACATAGGATGAGCCCAGGCAACCTGCCACACAGGACCTTCGTGCCTGCAAGAAACAGCCTCATTAGGAAAAGGTGAGAGAAACCCCTTCCAGCTGCAGCAGCCTCACAGATCACCGTTGTGAACCGCTGCTCTGGGAGGGAGTAGAGTTCTGACACGAGGAACGAGTAATGCTAAGGTGGCAATGTCAGTGCCCCGACACAGGGCTCTCACTGTCACAAAAAACAATCCCAGCTTGTATCAGGACGTTACTTCTTGAAAATCACAGGTGCAAAGTACTAAAGGAATGACCAAGCCCCACTGCGCTTCCCATTGGGGCTCTGTGGGGCTGAAGAACTTCTCAGAGCCGAGAAGTTCTGTCCCCAGCCCGGCTCCGAGAAGTTCTTCAGCACGGTCCCGGAGGAGCTCACCCTGGAATTCAACCTGCTCTCTGTGCTGCCCAAGGGCAAAAGGACGAAGGCCCGGGACTCTGCGCTGGTGAACGTGCTGCAGCGACACTCACCCCCTGAGGTCTGCCATGAGGATCTGCCCCCCGTTGCGCACGTCGAAGATCTTGACGGAGCGGTCGGAGGAGCAGGTGGCCAGGCGCGTGCCGTAGTAATCCATCTGCGCGTCGTGCTGCAAGGAGAGCCGAGAGCTGCGAGCCCGGCCCGCTCCGGGGAGCCCCTTCCGACAGGCCACGCGTGCCACGCGAGCTGTTTGTCCCCCAGCTGCTTCCTCAGTCGCTACACCAGCCTTACGCAGGAGGAACCCGGGGATTCTGAGCTACAACCACAGCCTTTTCATCACAGGGAATCCACGCTGCTCACTACAAGGCAGTGAGCAGTTATGTATTTCTGCTTTTTAAAATATGGAGTGGGTGTACAAATACTGCTCTTAAGTGTATTTGAAACTTCACCGTCACCACGGAACCTTTAAGGCTGGAAAAGACCTCCAAGGTCACTGACTACAACCTTTGGCCGATGGTTGTCCCTTGTCACCAGACCTGAACACCGCGTACCACACGACTACAACCTTTGGCCGATGGTTGTCCCTTGTCACCAGACCTGAACACCGTGTACCACATCCAGTCATTTCCTGAACACCTTCAGGGATGGTGGCTACACCACCTCCCTGGGCAGCCCTTTCCATGCTTGATAGCCTTTCCTGTAAAGAAATACTTCCTGAAGAATTAGGCTCACCTAACTGGGCTCCTTCCTTCAACAAATTACTTTGAAACCTTTCTTCCTACCCACATTAATACATCTACTCTCAGACACATCCACTTCAAGAAAACCATTTTTATCAGCTGAAGGTCTGTACCAGAGAATACACGCATACCTCTATTATTTCACAAAAACGGGCAGAAACAAGCCCTCACACGAAAATCAAGATTTTAAACCATTTCCCCTGTCCTCCCAGCCCAGTTTTCCTCTCCACACAGTACAAAACGGCCAGCCCAGGATGTCAGAGAGCATTCCGCATCCAGCACCGCAGGAGCGCGCTCTGCCACGAGCACAGAGACGGGCCCCGGTGCTCAGAGCCCCGGAGCAGCTCTGTCACAGCACCGCCGGCCCGGCCGGAGCAGCTCCCGGCTCACTTACGATCATGTCCTCGTGGGACGTGTCCACGGTGTTAATGACCGACACCTGCGGGGAGAAGGAACAGAACGAGCTCAGCGCAACCGCGACCCCCGGAGCCCCGCTCCATCCCCGGCCGCGGTGTACCCTGTGCCGTGCCCCGCGCTGCCCGGGCCGCGGCGGGAGGCCGCCCCCGGCTGCGCTC